>NC_092860.1:142508041-142522449 GCF_032062135.1 Pyxicephalus adspersus
TTATCTATCTATCTATCTATCTATCTATCTATCTATCTATCTATCTATCTATCTAGTATAAAGCATGTTTGAAGTTGGCATTAATTTATTGGATTTTGGCAGCTACAGACAATAACAGACCTATGTCCAGGTCTAGATTTTTATTTAAAATCAGGCTGTGAAGATGTTCCCCTGGTACAGTTGGCTTTTTCAACCAATTTAATGTTCTCAAGGGCCTAAGTGAACAACTAAATATTTAAATTCTCAGTGCTCAGTAATGACAAAATACTTTGACGTTCAGCAAATCGTGATTTATAGCAGCTGAATGTTTGGTGCGGTAAACTAATTCTCTTCACTGGGTGAACTGATTGACTCAATTTTTTGTTTTCAATGAGTAGTGGATGACCTGGTCCATCCTTCATGATGAGATGTAAAGAGCAAGTTGGTGTTTGGGCATTACAGCAACAGCATGGCACACTAACATGTGAACCTTGGCTTTATGCCATAGATGCTTTGGGGATTTGCTTGTTAACTGCCCAATTTGTTTCTAGTCCCAAACAAATGATGGGAAAATCTTCCCATTAAAGATACAGAACACAAATAAAAACCTAAGGGTCCCACAGTGTGTTCTACAAGGGGGTGCTGGGAAGTTCCTGGCTTTGCCCAGAAAGAAGAGAGCCAGAGTTATGAACTAACACATTTATTCAACATATTCCCCCCTGAGACTGATGCACTTGGTACAGTGTAGTTGCAGCTTTTCTAGACCGTTCAAATAAAAGTCCTTTGGTGGGCCGCAAACCAGCTCTCAGCAGTATCTTTGACCTCAATATAATAAACGTTGCTCTTTCAGGTGTTTCTTCAAATTCGGCAACAGATAATAGTCCGAAGGGGCCATGTCAGGTTAGTAGGGGGAATTGTGGACCAATCAGAAACCCAGGGTGTTCAATTATGCAACCACAACGTTGGTTGTGTGTGCAGGTGCATTGTCCTGCAAAAAAATGATCCCTTTGGTCAACTTTCCACTGCGTTTCATCTTAATTGCCTCCTTCAGCTGGTCCAGGAGGTTAGCATAATACAAACGCCATGACTTTTTTGGCCGATTTCTCGGTTCAGAACTTCTTCGGCCACAGGGACCCGCTGTGGCGCAATTCCTTTGACTGTTCCTTGGTTTCAAGATCATATATGTGGAGCCAGGATTCATCCTTAGTCACTGACCTAGAAAAAAATCCTGTGCAGCTTCAAAATGCTTCAACTCGTTCCTTCTTCTGATCACTGTTCAAACATTTCGGCACCCACTTTGCTGAAAGCTTGCGCATGTCTAGGATAGTGGGGATAACAAACCCAACACGCTCCCATGAGATGTCAAGTATCTGGGCTATCTTTTTGTGGATATTCGCCAGTCTTCAATAATAAGCTCATGGACATCATCGCAGGTTGCCGGGTCAGTTGAAGGTCGGGGCACCGACTGCGGGGCTCATCTTCAACGGTGAAATGCCCAGTCCTGAAATGAGATATCCAGGTTTTGACAGTGCCGTAGGAAGGACACTTCTCCCCCATTGTTTGTCACATCTCAATGTGAATGTCCTTTGCTGACTTTCCCTGAAGAAACAAAAACTTCATGAAGGCCCGTAACTCCAGCGACGTTGAAATCACAGGTTTTAAGAATCGCAAAGACCTGGTATTTGCACAGTTACATACTAAGATATTGGGCTGTCATATGCCCCCACACTAATTTTTCAATTTCATCTGAAAAGGGGCAAAGCCAGGAACTTCCAAGCACCCCCTCGTACATGTTTTATTAAAGATGGGCAGACGCACTCCTACTTCTTAAATCACCTACTATACGTAGGTGTAAATGTATCTGTAAAATCTAAAGCTAGAAATATATTTACCTTAACCCCATTTTCTGTATCACTGGACATCGCCATCCTTCCTACACCTAAGGGAGACATAGCAGAAAAAAAATCTTCCTAAAAGAAACTCCAGTCCATTGGAAGAGCACCTTTTCGTGAGATTTTGCTTGCTTTTCATTCTTCATGACTTCTCCTAAGTAAAATCATCTTCTTTTATTTAGGTGAAAATGTCGAAATATACAAGCTGGCATCAACTAGTGAGTTATTGCTGTGTTTTTATGCAATGATACGAATGATATGGATGCTGACAACATTGTCTGCAGGTCACCTAACAAATGTTGATTTTTCCACTTTAATTTCAAATTCAATAATGCAGAGTTTGTGAGATTATTATTCTTTTTTAATCTGAACTACCTGTTTGAAATTATTCAGAAATCCCAATCCCATACGGCAGTTTGGTTTCCATATCGCAGGTCTACATATGGGTATTTCATATGGATACCCCACGTTTAGTCTTTATCCACTCCCTCCAAAAATAAAAAAATTATCTTCAATATATTTGTAGTAAAATGTCCTGTAAATTTAAGTTTGTATTTCTGAATGTTAATAATTAACATGCAAATATCAAGCAGATGGCTGTTCCCATGAGAATCAGTAGTGCACTGGTAGCTCATTGTGAATGCTGACATCCATCTGTGTTTCCAGTGTGCTTTCTCTTTGCAGTGACTACAGACATGGCAGCGACTGTAGCACGTTTAGTGATCATTTTCAGTGTCTGGATGCTGGCAAATGCCATGTACTATCACTCTGCAGAAAGAGAGGAGAAATGCATCATCGAGGATCTCCCTGCTGAAATGCTGGTCACAGGTAAAAACTTATTGGCTCCATTGACAAAGTATATCCAAAGGCAAAATTGGTATTTTAGTTTTTAATCTAGAAGTAGGAATTATTAGTATTTAGGGCTTTAAATATTACTTAATATATGTACACAAATTACTTATTGGAGTTAATTTCCTATGTGAATGAAAACAGCCCTCTAAACTAAAAAATCTCACATGCATTTCTAGGAAATCAATACATTTAATTGCAGCTCTGCAATTGACAAAAGTTTCAAAATTCCTCCTTCCTCCAGGAGGGTGACAACTTTGTATGTCCTATTTGGGTTGTCAGCATTGTCACTGCTAGTAACACTTCCTTCTTGTTGTTAGTGCCTAATAGATGATCCAAGCAGGCACCTTGCCCCTGGAAAGATGTGATATAGAGCACCAAAAGAGCAAAGACCTTGGGAGCCCCTGTGATGATATCATAGGGGGTAAAAACGAACTTTGGCACCTAGTAGAAGAGTTAAAACATACTTTGGACAGTAACAGACTTAATGTGGCTGATTCATTCAATTTGGAGAAAGCAAGCACAAAAATTGCCACAGCATTTGGAAGACAATAATTCAAGGGTCCTCAAACTACAACTTATTAAAAAAAAACAAATCTGTCATAAGAGAAAAATATAGGGTACTCTTCCTATAAATGCTAGCTGCCTAACCTGCTTAGCAATTAGGTCTCATGCTACATTTATAGATCCAAAAATAGTACTTAAGTAAAATCTGCATACAATGCAAAAGTCAAAAAAAGAAAATTAACTTAACAGACTCCAAATATGTTATATGTACGCAACATAGTGTCTAATATCAATAATTTGTACAGTTAATATAAATTAATGAAATTGGTAAGCACCTAGACGATCATAATTCTCAGATTGCAATAACAAATAGTATTCCATGAATTATTATTCTTACCTAATTGGAGGTTAGAGTAGGTTCAGACATGCAGTAACTAACCCCCCTTGTAATCCAGACACAAACTATTCACTGAAACTAACATTAAATCACTGTAACCATACCTGTAACCCTAACTTATCCTATACCCGTAACAATAACCCTGCCTGTACCCCAATATTAACAATCATCTCATTAACCCAAATACTGACCCTATTTTTACCCTAACCCATCTTGTAATCCTAACACCAACCCTCCTTGAAACCCTAATACTAACAACCATCCCATTACCCAAACAGTGACCCTCCCTGAAACCCAAAACTTATCCTTTTTATATTCTTCACAACCTTTTTTGTATTTAACACAACCCCACTTGTAATCCTAACACTATCCTTCCCCATAACTCTAACACTTTTCTTTACTGTACCCCAAACATATTCTATATACATATGATCACAGTATTTGCAAACACCAACCCTCTCTGTGTCCTTCACACTACCTCTACCTGAACCTCTAATTTAAACTCAGACCCTCCTTGTAATCCAAACATTAACCCTCCCTATAATTCAAACTTCAACACCCTATTTTAACACTAACTTTCCTCTAATGCTCTTTTTGAATCCTTACAGCGATCTTTAACTTTAACACTAGTTTTCCCATTGATCCCAACATTTACGTTCTCTGTAACTCCAACACTAACCCAAACATTGGTTACTAAACAAACTAAACAACTTTTCCTGTAATAGAAACTCCAATAATTAATATAATCTAATTACTGAGACATAATGTATTCCCTACACCAACCCTTCAAAATCCTAACACAAGTATTCCTATAACACTAGCGCTCCTCATAGACCTATAACCCTCCAATTACCCTTACCCCTACACTGTCTTCCTCTGTAACTCAAACTTGTATTCTTCTGTAGCAGCAAACAATAAACCTCCCTGTATCCCGCATACTAACCCTACCTGCAACCCAAGCACCAACTCTTCTCATAATGCAAACACTAAGTTTTCATTTAACTCTAACATTATTCCTAAAACCTTGACCTTACCTGTAACTTAACACTAGCCCTCTAACCTACCCAAAACCCCAATCCTAACTCTATCTGTTACCCATCTGTGCAAACATCATCCCTTCCTGTAACCATGCCCCTTCTTCCAATGACAATGCATTTACACTTATTCTAGACCTCAATGTAATCCTCGGATCCTGTCCCAACCAGTCACATCTGTTATCCCCAGCCCTCTGCTATTATAAATATTTAGTCTTTTTCTGCCCAGCTTTATATCTCAATCGCCCTTTGTTTTTTGTCCTTTGATAAGGTCGTTACAAGGTTCAAAAGTGGGACTTAGGTCAACATGACTTCCTTCAATCCGCTCCTGGCCTTGGAATGGTTGTGACTGTCAAGGCTCCAAATGATGAGGTAAATGCTATAATATATTGTGCATTAACTTGCTCTCTGCTACTCATTTTTCACATGACTTAAGAAGTCAGTAAAGAATTGCAGGTCCGAAAGGCTCTACAGGTCTGAAATATTAAATGCAAGGAAAGAAATCATTGCCAAATATTGTTTCCAGTAAGATCCACAAAAAGAAACTCACCACGCTCTGGCAATCTCAGCACTTACTTTCTTTCCTGAACTCACACACATATATAGATATACTGTATATATATANATATGTGATCTCTTCTTAGGACTTTCACATCCATGCATTTTACCCTGGGGTTGCCTCTAGAGCTATATCTATACTAGGGTGAGATATTTTTAGGCATGAAGGTTCAAGATGTGGCTTCCATGTGATTGTTGTTTGGAATAGTTTTAATAAGTGCCAATATCAATGGTGTTGTCATTGGGATCTTGCATGGATGATCTGATGTCTGCATCAACCCAGACACCACCATCATGAGGGACTGAGCTTTAGAATAGCCACCTTTTCTTTTTTTGATCTTTAGAGTACATGACCCCTGTGAAGCACTCCAGCATTTAGCAAAATTAAGTGCTGTGAAAGCAAGTATTTGTTAATATTGGCATATGGCAAGTTCCCTGTAAGAATTGGGAAATCAAGGCCTTCTGGTCAAAACACACTTACAATGTGTTTCGGCCAACGTTTGCAAATATTTTAAAGTGATTAATGAAGTTAACTGTTATGCAAGCGGGTGTGGACCCACTGTGCCACTGACTGGGTATGCTCCAGAGGGGCGTAACTAAGCCGCTACCAGGTCTTCACTGGAGCCTCTGATGGTGAGGATAGGCTTGGGCTGCAGGGTAGCTGCCAGGTGCCACTCCAGAGCAACCCCCAGGTCAGTGGCAGCTGACCACAGGAGTCAGGATACCCGGTGCAAGCACCGAGGGGCTTGCGTGGCCAAGAAGGTGATGGCAATCAGACAAAGTCCAGAAACAAGATCCGAGGTCAGGGTCAGGCGCCAATCAGGCAAAGGTCCAAAAACGTAATCAGAAGTCATTGTCAGGCGACAAACAGGCAAAGTCCAAGGGTAAGAAACAAGGTCCGGTACACAGTAAAGCAAACAGAGGAAACACCTTTGCACTAGGAGTTAAACAGGGTAAAACCTTGAGATTGCTCAGGCAACTTCCTGTGGTAGGAGGTGCCTTTAAATACCTGCAGAGATCCAGCCATAGGCTGTAGACAACAGAGTGCGTGTGTGTGTTACCTTATAGATTTATGAGAGACACACTCACGCCAGCTCAAACACCAGAGCAAGTCTCCAGCAGGAAGGAAACTCTGGCGTGGAACACAGGTACTGGGGTTACTCTACCTGAAAGATAGGACCCGGCGCTCGTGCCTGCAATTAGGAGCAGCGGCGTCGGCACGACCTGCAGAACTAACAGCAATGCTAACATTAACTTAACCTGTCCAATAATTGAAATATCTTAATGCATATGTCAAAGTGAAAATAACACAAAATAACCCAAAAAATATTATGCAGATCTCTGCAATACATACACCTCGCTTTATGTGTTATCTTTTTACACATTGCGTACACCACAAATGCATGAGAAGTTTTTACAGCTGGTGTCCTTCCACAATCTGACATTATGAAGACTTTGGAAGGAGCTTTCATCATCATGCGGCCACAAAAAGTAGTCCATGTAGAGAATATGCTTTATTGCCAAGAGATGGACTTTAGCCTTGACCAAAAGACAAGGCCCTTTGTACAACGTGGGTCTGAGGTCCAGGGTTTAGGTAGTTCACCTATAATATTAGTTGTGTTTTGATGGACGACTATGGTTCCCTAACAGATCACAAATATACTACATGAGCAAACTTTGATGAACACCTGACCAATACACCAATATACCAAATGCCAGCTGTTCAGGATGATTTTGAAAATGTCCTAAATTCAAATAGCAACACTACTTTTGTGTACATTCTCTGTATATCGTCTTGGGAGCTAGGAAACAAATGACAAACTCCCCTACTTGTATATTTTTTAATTCAATATACAAGCACTTGTTGATTGTTAGAAAAAAACTATACTAAACAAATACTAACTATAGGTTCTTTTTCAGTGTGCAATATTCAAAAAGATTCTTATAAAATGTTTAAATGTTTTCTTACGACTCCATACTATATGCTGAAAAATTGCTATACAACAAGAATATTGCTTAGATGTATTGTAATGAGGCTTCTTCTGTTCCTTGGACTGAATAATGTCTCACAGGTACCCATATTTGTACCGGGTCAAAAGTTGGCAAAAATCACATAGATTGGTAAAAGGATAATCTGTTTTTTCTACTGTATTGTAAGCCTGAAAATGTCAACCTTTATATGACTTATATTGGTATATCCACAGGTATTGTTGTCTAAATTGTATGGACCAGATGGAAAGTTTACATTCACATCACATTCTCATGGAGAACATACTATCTGCATGCAGTCAAATTCTACAAACCTTATAGCATTTGCATCAAATAGATTGGTAGGTATCTTCTTATTTTCTAGAACAACCTTTAATGCCTTACACTTTTTACTCCCTTAAAACTATTTTCATATGTCGGGGAACTTCTGCTATCATCAGTCAATAGAAAAAATACTATTTGCATTGGTTGACTGGGTGGGAGAGTGGCCCCCATACATTAGTGATCTCAGAATGCCACCTTTACAGACAACTAAAAATGTCCTTCGTTTCATGCAGCCAAGTGATGCTGGAAGTGGAACTATGCGGGGACCAAATTATAAGCCACAGCTTAATGCAATTTCTAAAGGATGTTAGAGAATGGCTGATCTAGGAATCATACATTTTGAGTAGAGATAGTCGAAACTATGCACATTCAATTAGTTCAAAATTTTGATCCAAAGATTGAAATTTTGATTTTTGCCACTTTTTGAAATTTTGAAATTTCACTTTGGGGGCAAAGACTCTCCAAGGACTATAGCTCTAGAAGAGAGTCAAAATCTGAGTCTGTGCCCACTGGAGAGATAAATATTAGGTATCCTATGCTTTTTCTGCAGGCAGCTTTAACCTTCAGATTACACTTTTCAAAAAGCAACCAAGCTTGAAATATTGGTAAAAGCCCGGTAATGCTAGGTTTTTGATAGCAAAAGAGTCACTTTAAATACGTAAAGGGCAAGATGCTTGGGTCTTGTGTTAACTATAGTAATTTAACTGTAGAGAATACAAAGTTAATGCAGAAATAGTGATAAGGGTTCATGACTTACCAAAGTTTTGTAAAATGCTGTCATTCATTGGAAACCTCTGGTAAACAGAGTAGCGACTCTCTACTCATCAAATGTCAAAAAACACAACATTAGATTAAATATAACCGAGCTTCTAAATCTGTCCCATCATTCATGGCACAAACATAAAATATTTAGACAGAGATTTCCCTGAAACTGAGACAGTGGAGCAAACAAATCTACTTAGACAATTTCACAGTCCATTTTCCCAAAACCCAGTTAGTGTATGGGAGAGCGGAGGCGCTCAAGCTTCCTGAATGTAAAATGGAACTAATATTGCAGAGATATGTTTGGAAATCAGTTCAGTGTCTGCTACATTATTCTGCTCCAGTGAGATGTAGAAAGGAGTTGAGGAATACACATCACAGGTAAAAGGAAATTCAATACAGATCATTGCAACCTCATTACTTTTCTGAGTATGTCACTCTCAATGTCTTTATAGTTTGTTAGGATTTTACAGATGCAGCTCAGTGCTTGGAGGAAGGGAAACTGTTCAGGTTATGGGAACCAAAGAGCCTTTTATTAAAACACAGTTCATTATTGTGTTACTCAAAATAGTATATAAACTCAAACACTGAACTTTTATTTGTTTCCTGTTTGTTAAATTACTATTACATTGGTTACCAATAAAAATGAATATGTGCAAAAAAACTACCTGTTGATCTAGGTAGTGCCTATGTATTGGCATTTTTGGTACTCTCAGTAGTCTACAAGACAGGTTTTGCTTCCTAATATATATATAGTACAGCGAGTTGCAGTGAGGGCAGGAAGTAATTGAAAAGATTTCCATTATTAATGCTAATATTTTTTATTATTTCAACATATATTATGCACTAACTGTCATTCACAGGTAATCCCAGTCATGTATAATCTAGAGAGAAATTCCAGACCCTACCTGTATGTTTTTGTATTACAATCTTTTTATTGAAGTTTTAACAATTTTCTGAAAAGAGCAAACAAACAAAAACAACCAAAAAGAAAAAAAAACACACATAACAAGACAAGCAATATAGAAATCGCCCTTATCAAGCAATTGTATAGAACACAAATATAACATTTATAGACAACAAAACTATGATAAAAATGAAATAAAAACAGGAAAATAATAACATCAATAAACAGAAATGACATTAGAGGGGAAATAAAAAAGGGAAATGGGGAGACTTACATATCTAGAAAATCTGTTAATAAAAAACTAAAACCATTTAGGACCCATTGTACGTTTGCCAGGGTTCCCATATAAGATCAAAGTTGCCTAAGGTGTGACTAATAGTGTGAGACAGTTTGTCATTGACCATAATCCTATTCAACTTTGAAGTTAAGGGATCCCTATGAATAGTATCTTTATTCCAAGCTTTAGCCAATGTTATGCGAGCCACCAGCAGAAAAGGTTTGGCCCATTTCTTTAAATATTTGGTTGTTGGTAGAGCCTATTAAAAAGAGCAGCTTGCTGGGATTTTTTAATCTCAATCTATGTAATTGAGGAGAGAAGAATAAACATTTCTGACCAATAGGTTTGGGCTGTGTGACAAGAACACCATTGGTGCCCCATCGAACCTCTTGCACCACACCATCTAAAACAGAAGGGAGAAGAAGAGAGCTTGTATTTGGCTATTCTCTCTGGGAATAAACACCAGCGTAAAAGCACTTTGTAATTTGCTTCAACCAACGAGGAATTGATAGACACTTTTGATAGGGAATAGGCTAACTCACTCCACTTCTCCAACTCCCAAGTCTTACCCAGATCTACTTCCCACGCACGCATGTAGGAGAGTTTTGCTATTGGAGCCACTATGGCTGCATAAATAAGAGAGATTTGGTCCTTAGTGTCGGCTATAGATCTGCACAAGCTCTCGAATGACGTAGAACAGAAAGGAGGGACACCTGATTTTGAAACATACAAATGATTTCAACTGCCTATATACCTGTATGTTTTTGAAACAAAGCCAAAATGCCCATGTGTCCTAGGCCCTAGTAATTGAAGCACGTATGGCCCAACTTACTTATGCTATGCCCAAATTTATTGCTGTCTGGTCTCCTTGAGATGACAAGTTCCTCCCATCCTCCTTTCACCACCAAGTGTTAGAAAGTGTGTTATTTAATGTTTACCCATGGTTTATACATGGGAAAACTTTTGGGAAAAGTTAGGAGAATGTTGGGTGAGAACATAGACCCCAAACACCAATTATTTTTAGCTATCTTGAGGTATATCAAGATAAAGGACTTTCCTTGCGTTCATTCTTCAAGCATTATGCAATTGATACCATGATACACGGTTCTATTATCACCAGACGGAAAGATAGAAAAGAATATAAAAGATGTGTTCTAGAAATATTGTTGAAGCTTTATATGGTGTATCTCTAACCCCCAAGGTTGTCTAGTGCCAAACAAAACAAATAATGTGTTTAGGTCTAGTGACACATTGTTATATAAATCTGTGGATGAGATAACAGCATCATTATCGTACTTTTTAGCGCATCCACTATGACATTCAGATTGGTGAACATCCCCTCGATTACTCAGTTGTGGATCCAAAGGATAAAGTAAAAGAAGTCACCTACAGTTTAGAAAACCTTCAAGGGGAGTTGAGCCATATCATGAAAGAACAGGAATATCAGCGGGTATGTAAATGTGTATAATTTCACTAATTACTTTATGACACTTCCGTTCATATATAGAATTTTCTTAGAATTAATTTAAAGGCTAATATCAGTACATCTGCAGATTTGGATATTTATAGCTTGTGAATTATATGCACCTGAGCCCCATTTTAAATCTGCTCATTGCAGGTTGATTGGAAACAGCTAAATAGAAGGTTCATTTTTGTGATATATACATCTCTGATAGTTAATAGGATTACTCCATCATTTGGTTCAACTGCTCCCTGGGTCAGCACTCTATTTGCTGAACAATGGTGATAATATTTATTATCACTTGTGAGATGGTAAATACTATATGTTAGGCACCCCAATTAAATAATTGAGCAAAGCCCCCTTGAAGGGGATTTTTCCACAATATATGTTTTGGTGATCAATGTACAAAATATACATTTTGAGTTCATTATCACAAAAGGAATATGAAATTTTCCTAGTTCCGGTGACGTCTGTCTCTAAAAAGATTTATTGTGGTGTCTACAGGACAGGAAAGGAAGGGAAGTACCTGCAAAAGAAAAAAAGATCACTTGAATTTTAGTAATTACTTTCTTTTTCTTTAAATATACTCTAAGTAAGTGAAATGATGTATATTATAAAATAAAATGTGATTAGGTCTGCACAGTCATTTGGACTGCCTGAAGCCCAGGTGTCCATTATTATGCTCTGGTTTCTGATTGACCATTGTTGGCTATCAGTCACTAGCAGAAGACTAAGGCTTCACGTACAATAATTGTCGTTGGAAACGAACGATTGACGATTGATCGGCCGATAATTTTTTAAAAAAGTGGAAGTAGAAACCTTTGAATTTGGCTAGCATTTCCCAGACCCCAACATACCCGGATGAGAAGGTGCAAGACTGTTATTGGTGTTTAAAAATCCACTAATTTACTGAAAATATTGGAAACAACATTAATGTATTCTTGCAATAATTTCAGTCGTAAAACGAATGATTAACGACCAATCGTCCCAAAATCGTTACCAAAAAACGTGCACAACGACGCCGACAAACGAGGAAAGTTGCTGGAAACAAACGACCGTCCCGGTGGATCTGATTGGGCGACGATTGTTCACAATCCATTGTGCGTACGGTTGTTCAGCGATCAAGGATTGTTCTGCGGTACACTTTCTCTAGTACACATCACTTCCTGCATTGTTCAAACAATCGTATCTAGTGTGTGTACATTATTGGTGGATTATATTTGAACGATCGTATTGTAACAGCATGTACAGAATTGTGCACTATATAGACGCTAAAAAAATAATCGTGCCAATCGTTGCAACAACAATTATTGCACGTGTGTACGTAGCCTTAGATTGGTATTGAACAAATGGATAGCTGATAACTGTCTAAACAAAGTCCTTCTAATAGTATTACTTGTTTTCATTTCAGGAGCGAGAAGAATACTACCGACAGAAAAGTGAAGACATGAACAGCAATGTTTTATGGTGGGCTATTGTACAAACCGTCATTCTCACCTCTGTTGGCATCTGGCAGATCAAACGCTTAAAAGATTTCCTAATCGCCAAGAAAATTGTGTAAAATTTTAACTAGGGATCAATACCTTCTATTAACTATGTGAACCAAAACAGCCTTGTCTGATCCCCCCATTACCCCTGCTCCAGTCTCCTTTTTACTTTGTTACTGTAAGTCTACCATCTTTCCTTGTCCAATGGGACTACCCTTACTCACCATTTAGGTGGTCCCAATGAGCAAGGGGGTGATAATTGTGACATTTCTCTAGAGACCTTAATTCTTAATACGGTTAAGTGAGTACATTTATTGAACCATTTTTTCTTTCTTGTGTACCCTGGAAGTAAATAGGATAAGTTATTTTCATAAGGAAGAAATAAACTATAAAAACAACATAAACAATATCTGTAGATTTTCATGTATACCATGAGTCATTTTTATGTGTGGTTAACTTACAAAGAGCAAAACCAGTAGAAAACTGGTAAAAGGGTTAAAAGTCTAAATTAATTTAAATACTCATAGTACTCTTTCTTCAGGGCCAATGGAGGGACACAAAATTCAGGAACCATAGCGTAGCATAGTGGGTTTTTACCAGATCCTAAGGGTCTATTTATAAAGTAGCAAATATGACATTCACCAAACATTCGCTGATGGAGAACATTCCAGGTTCATATGTTTTCAATACCAGTGATTGTTTCTACACCAGAGAATTTTTGACAAATGTCAGATTTACTGCTTTAAAAAACATATCCATAGAACCGCTCCATGCTCAACAAAGGGTGTATTTATCTCCAACATTTTCTTTTTTCAATGTCATTTAAATCCATACACCCATGTGGTCACAAGTTTGCATCTCTAAACTGAAATACATGCATGAATGTGTTGATTTAAATGACATTGGTAATAAATTATTAGATTATTGTGATTTTACCTTGATGTGCAGCCACTGTTTTCTTTGTTTTGTCGCTTAATAGACTTTGGGCCTGATTTATGAGAGCTCTCCAAGACTGGAGAGGATACACTTTCATCAGTGAAGCAGGGTGACCCAGCAATCCTGGGATGGATCTGGTCCAAAATATTTCCTAACAAATAGTAAATGACTTTTAAGAAATCCATTTCAGGTTTGCTGGATTACCCAGCTTCACTGATGAATATGTATCCTCTCCAGCCTTTCATAAATCAGGCTCTTTGATAGCAAGATTTTACAGTAGTGGTTTCTCCATATTTTATGGAGGGATACATGATTTCGGTTAGGAACCATTGGATAACTAAAAGCAGTCCATAAAAGAGGAGCAGGCTAAAGCCCAACAAACAGGCAAAGCAAGCCCAAAGGCAAACTTATATCTGTCCTGAAAAATGGGAATTTGGCACATGGGTATTTAAACCAGAACTGCTGGGCAAATATCAATCTTTCTACAGGACACGCTAAACTGGGCCATGAAAGGCATGTGGGGGTTAATAGCCCATAGAGATTGGATTGATATTGTGCCTAATATTCAATCTGCCTCTAAATGGCAGTGGAAGCCATAGTTCCTGAATATGAGTCCTATGTCCCACAATGAGTGACAGGGAAAATACAGCTTTAGCTTGTACAGAATATAACGTAAGCTGCAAGATAACAGTGCTAGAAATATATTGTTACATCCTGGCAAGAAAGGTAAGCCATCCTCAGAATGTGTGGTCACCCAGACCTGTATTATTTTTGGTTGTAGTGTTTAGGTAAAATAATAATTCTGGAACTCTGATTCATATAGTAATAAAAGGTTTAATAACAAAAAACGTGCAAAGGTATATATTTTATATCTGCACAGGTATGTAGTATGTAATGACCAATATGAGAAGACTTTATATTCACTGTAAATGAAAAGCAAGACAATGGACCATATCTGATCCTACATCCTCCTCTAGTGTGGAATAGGGAAACTGCAAGATACACATGGCATTTTCTAGTGTCATGAAAAGATCATATGGATCTGTAA
>NC_092860.1:142524645-142536685 GCF_032062135.1 Pyxicephalus adspersus
TTGCAGGACAAGAACACCTAGCTGTTTGCGGTAGGGCACCAATACATATTTAAAAGTGACGAGAGCAGCCCTTCTGGCTAGATAATTTTTAGGGAAAAATAAAAGAATAACTATGCTGATTCTTCTCCCCATTCTGCATTTCCCCTCTGTCACCAATTTCCATTATTCTTCAGTACCCAGTCAGCAAGGTGTCCTCTACTGTTTTCCCACAGCTTTTCTTTTTCGATTTACCTAAATTATGGCAATACAGCTGATTTATTACAGCAAATTGTGTAATTTACTAAGGTGAACTATCACCTTGTAAGGGGTAATCTATTTAGATTAGTAAATGTGATACAAATTTTCTTTGCTAAGAATATCCAATCATGTACAAAAAATATATAAAATAAACAGGGTATACAGGTAGTCCCCAGGTTAAGGACATCCAACATACGCACAACTCCTAGATACAAATGGGGGTTCCCTCTCACTCCTGTGCAAGACAGAGGCTTGGAGGGGGGCGGTTTGCATGTTTTATGGAAGAAATCTTTTGCTAAACACAGCTGAGACTGAGCTCTTTTGCAACATCTTGTAACTCTTTAATGACCAAGACAAACTCTGCAGCTGTTTCTTTTTGCATATCAAGGCACAGCTTGCTTCAGAAGTTAATAAATGTCTAGGCTCCATAAAGTTTTTTTTTGTTTTGTTTTGTTTGTGATTAGCGCACAGTGAGGATTTTATACAGTAACTGACACTACGCCTAGTAATATGTTGAGACAAACATCTGTCCTAATTGTATGTAATAAAATAATGTACCTGTTCCAACTTACATACAAATTCAACTTAAGAACAAACCTACAGTCCCTATCTCGTATGTAACCCGGGGACTACTTGTATTTATTTGCACATACTTGGATAGTTAAAGTGGACAGAGCTTCATCTGATTTGCTAAGATAAGTGAAATCCCAATGCAGGGGGCTAATTCACTTTGCTATGTGAACAATCTAAATTGCTTCAGTAAATCAATCCCAATATGTCAAAATCAACCCTGGTAAATATAGTAGATTATACTCCCCCACTTTATCCTTGCATTGGGATTTCACTTATATTTAACATTCTACTTTAACAGCTCCTATAGGCCCAGATTGTTGAGGTTTGCATGACCAGTCCTAAGGAGCGAACAACACATATAAAATTCTAATACCAAATATAAATACAGTATATAACCAAATACAATGCTACAGACTGAACCACATACCTAAACTTGTGCTACCCGGAATAAATCTATCTCCCCCTTCCCCTTTCTAACGTAGAATGTGTTAGATAATAGCATTGGGTAATATTGTAGCATAGGCTGGGATACAACAGGAAAGCATCACGACACAAAACTTACAAAGGGGCTGTGGTTAGGTTAGGACATTTTAGCCTAATTTTGGATAGAAAAGCAAAAAAAGGGATGTGTGACAGATTAAGAGATTGTCTTCTCCCAGTCTTCTAATAGGTCCTAATCTTCTCCTAATTTTCTAGAAAAATGTATTCTTCTTTCTGTATATGTCAGCATAAAGATTTATCCTCACTTTCTGTCCAGTGTGTCAGTTAAAAAGGAAGTCTGGAGAAACCTCTCTAAAAAGTCCTGGGACTGCTGACCCCCCTTTTATTTAGGTAAATGTATGTAAAATCATTTTTCATGGAGGGTGTAAAAAATCCTCCATGACGCTCGTCCCCTTGTGTATATTTTTGCCGCGGTGAACTCAGAACCTCCTGGGATACGCACGTCTTTTGGCATCTTGAGTATGTGCAGAAGGAGCATTTTCTTCAATGGGGAAAAAATGCCAATCTCGCACATGTGGAGTGATATCGGAACTCTTTTTTTCCCCATTTACAGCGACTACGTCACCCAATCTCATGCCTGATTGGGAGATGTAGACCAGTGGTCACCAACTTTTTCTCGGACCTACGGACCACTAAACTTACAGGCTCCGGACAGCGCATGCGCAGGGAGCTGTGTGTTCCTCATAGGTGAAGAAACTTCCTCCGTAGTGACGTCATGATGCCAGAACTTGCCCACTATCCCATTGCAGGTCTGAGCCAGTGTCCAAAGACACAACCCGCCCACTGTCCTGAGCCTGCGAACCGTACGTGGAACATGGTCCACGTCTCTGGCCAGTGCGCTCCCCCCCAGTGGGGTCCTTCTGCTGGCACACCGGCCAAAGCCACGGACCATCAAAATGTTCTCGCAGACCACTTGTTGGCAACCACTGATATAGACAGAAACCAGAAGACGAAGAAAGAGGATGACGACGCCTGATGCTTCCTCCGTGCTTGGATGAAGGTGAATTACAGGATCCCTGGACAGAACAGGACGTAAATGTTTCAATATGATTTAAAACCCAATACTATATTACAGGGGGGTTTGAATGGGGCAAATTATGTAAGGAACCCCCTAAACGTCTTGCAATTGAAGGAATTTTGCACAGTTGTTAAATAAAGGTCAGAGACTGTTAAAGATTCCTGTCAAAAACTGATGGGCAGTTATGCAAAACACTTACCATTCATTCGTTAATAGGAAAAGTCACTGCTAAAGTTAGCAATATCAGCTTCTAAAAAAAAGTGTACTTATTTTTACAGCAATACATTGTACAATACAAGTACATTGTTGAATGAATAATTTTAAAGATAAATTTTCCTTATTGTTTGTATATATAAGTTTTTTATATACGTATTATACATAGTATTGTATTTTAGGTCAGATTCTGCCCATCTAAATTATTTATACACTCAGTGACTTTTTTTGGAGCCGAAACACAAGTTTAAGTCTAATCATCCTCCTTTTCTCCATGATGACAGTGTTAGGGTCTGTTAATTATTTGTTCAGGAGTCCTCAGTTGTGAGAGTCAAGGGAAGGTTTATGTGTGCCCAACACCAGGTTTTTCTGAAGGCTCTGGCTATAAATGTAGTAAAATGTGGCACCAACTATAGAGCAGCGGTCGCCAACCGGTGGTCCGTGAGAAAATTTTAGCGGTCCACAGCTCTGGCCAGTGCGCCCCTGAGCGGGGTCAGCAGAAGGACACCGACCAGAGCCATGGATCATGTCCCTCATACGGATCGCAGGCTCAGGGAAATGGGCAGGTTATGTTTCTGGACACAACCTGCCCACTCTCACATCGCAGGCTCAGGTCCTGGCATCATGACGTTTCTTCCCCTTTAAGTGACAATTGCCTCTCCCACGGATGCACGGTCCGGAGCCGGTAAATTTAGTGGTCCGTGGGTCTAAAAAGGTTGGCGACCACTGCTCTAGAATACCTCCAGCAAGGGTTGAAGGTTACCATGTACCAAGAGCCTACCATAGCTAAATTACTTTTAAAATTGTTATTTGCCTGACTGTTTCCAGCCTCAGCTTTAAGTTACTGTGACCCAATATTAACCTGGGCCTAGTAGGGTAGAAGAAGTCAGAACTCTTGATCAGTGGTGGCCAACAGTGTGCCTCTATGCAGAACTGACTGGGCCCCCCCTGCCAAACTGATTTGGAGCTCTTGTGGGTAACTCTATTGGCTGAGAAGGGTCCATGGTGGCATATTTTGCACCTCCCTATGTCTTCCTCTGCTCCTGATCTACATGCATATTCTAGGATGTTGTGCCGAATTACAGGGACTCAAGCACCTTAATGGCCAGACAAACATAGAACCGTAATAAGTATAGTCCAACAATGGCAGCCAATGTGTTTTCTTTATGTGTTTTTCTTTTTCTAGCATTCACATAGGAAATAAAAGTAAATATGTCCCAACCAGGTAAAGATCCCACACTGTACTATCCATCCCTGTGTGTGCTTCAATGGGCTTCATTTATTAAAGCTCTCCAAGGCAGGAGAGAATACACTTTGATCAGTGAAGCTGGGTGATCCAGCAAACCTGAAATGGATCTGGTCTGGGATTGAAAACATTTGCTAAAAAAAACTTATGACTTTTAGGGAATCCATTTGTTTGCTGGATTACCCAGCTTCACTGATGAAAGTGTATTATCTCCTGCCTTGGAGAGCTTTAATAAATCAGACCCATTGTCTCTATATGCATGTCTACTAAGTAATATCTTGCGTGTGTATAATGCAATCTGTGTCTTTTCTTTTCACATAGGATCCCATATTTTTCATGAAATATCTGAGCAGAAGAGAACTCCTTGAATTTCAAAAGTTTCTAGCTTTAATCCATTCTTCACAATTATTATATTACAGTGTATCAGTTCTTAGATATGCTGGCTGCATTTTTCCATGTGTTTACCTAGTAATCCTACAAGTAAAGGTGCGTACACACTTCCAATTTTTATCGTTCAAAACGAACGACGAACGATTGATTGGGCAAAAAATCGTTCGTAAAAAAGTAACCAACGACGCCGACGAACGAGGAAAGTCGCTGGAAACGAACGACCGGACCGGCAGATCGGATTGGACGACAATCGTTGAACATCGTTCGTGTGTACGGTCGTTCGTTGATCGTCCAGGGGCTGAGCATGCGTAATGAACGAACGTTCGTTCACTTTACTGTCGTGCACATAGTTCCTCTATCGCTCAAACGATCGTATCTATTGTGTGTACAATATCTACGAACGATCGTGTCGTTATCTCTATGTGCAGGATCGGTGCTATACGATCGTTCGAAGATATCGTGCAGGATCGTTCGTCGTTCGTTTTCCAACGATAATAATTGGAAGTGTGTACGTAGCTTTACACTTTCCTTTTCCCGGGAGGCTACAGTCATTCCTTCATTGTATGTATGGAAGGAGCCATGGTAGTCACCCATGCTGGACTTCAAATACTGTGTCTTCCTTTTTTTTCATATAACATGAAACCTGGAAGTTTTTTTTAGTTTACAGAAGATGATGTGAATGGAAGATAACATCTTTACAGGAAGTGACAAGGACACTGGATCTCTAGTATTTTCTGTACTTTATAAAAATTTTCTTAACAAATGAACGCAGCCACCACATCTATGGAATGGTAAGCTGCAATATATTACATTTTTTATCTGGGTTTACATATACTTATATATAAAAGTTAAAGTGAAAATTTGCGATCAGGTAGGATTTTTATTGCAGAAGGGACAGGCAATGTCTCTTCCCTGCAATAAAACATATCAATATGTTTGCTATCCTAAAAAATAAAAAAGATCTGTGCTGGGATATGCTGGGTAACTCAGCATGCCCCAAGGCTGCTGAGTAGTGTTGGTCGAAAAGCTCACTATTCGATTCGACAGCTATGCGATCGAATAGTGAGAAATTCTCCGGGTAATCAAATGCCGAATTCAAACACCATTGAAGTCAATGGTGTGAGAATTTAGTGTTTTTTTAGGGTCTTTTAAGAGCTGCAGGAGCAATCAGATTGCTCTTGCAACCCTTTACTACTTGTATATGTTCTTAGATAGAGTTTCTCTCTCCAACAACAGATAGTACAGCGCTGCAGCAGCGATCGCTGTTCCTGCGCTGTGCTACTACTTTGTATTCTTGGATAGAGTTTCCCTATCCAAGAATACAGGACACTACAGGTGATGAGTGGGGACAAGTCCCCATTTATCACCTGTAGTGCCCGGATATCGTAGTGGAACTGCAGAGGCAATGTGCAGTTCCATTTCCCATGTGACGTCACATTTGAACTGAACTGCAGATTACCTCTGCAGTTCCACTACGATCTCCGAGCAATATAGGTAATGAATGGGGGCAAGGCCTGGAGATCCCTCAATGACAGGAGGATTCCCACGGCTGCACAGCCGGGGAAATCATAATGTCATTGTGGGAAAACCTGTAATAAAAAGTCTGTTAAAAAAAACACAAACCTTCAATAAATGACCTAATTTTTTTTTTTTTTAACACATTTTTTACATTTTTTTTCTAAATTTTTACCGTCGAATTCCCTATTTTTCGGGGCGGGTCTATCCGAGTTTGAACAGCCATATTCGGGTTGAATATAGGAACAACCTGAATTCGAACACCAACACTACTGCTGAGACTGAATGAACTCTTGCATGTATGTGCCGGAGTTACATCATCCCAGCCTAGCCAATCAACATGGCCAAAGACTGAGAACTTGGAAGAGGATTGGGTGACGAGAGCTGGTTGCAATTTTTTATTCTTAGGGTTTAATCCCAGTTTAAATTGTCATTAGCCAGTGAGATATTCCCACACCATCATACAGTGAGAAGTAAATGTCCTCCACAATACCAATATAACCAAGCACGCATCATTTACTATTCGCTGTCCTGGCCTCTCCTACAATTATTTCTCCAGAACTCCTATTCATACCTTATTTTTTTCATCCTTCAGATTATTACTGACTTGTCATTGTATCCCATTGAAAATATCAAGGGTGCAGTCGATGTTTACATGATGGAACATCTGGTGCTTTGAAACTCCATAGACTTTATTTTTAACTATGTCTGTGTTCCATTTATAAAGGGCTTTGTTTAAGAGTCACACGAACTTCCTTAATAGACAAAAACCTTCAGAGCGCTCGGTGCCTGTGTGATCTCAATGCATCTGTCGTCCTAGCACTTCTAGAAATAAGTTTTGGACACACTACAAAGCTTTTTTTGCATGCAAACATTTTATTGACTGTGTGTGTTATGTGTTAAAGTTACATGATGGAAGATTGTCCAGTAACCTGTCTTAAACTGGAAAATAAATTTAGCTACTGCCCATATCAGCCAATCAGGTGTCAGTTTTCCTTTTCTGGGTATATACCAATAAATGTGATTGTTGGAATCGGTTGATGCAAATAGTGACCATGTAGATTTCTGCTCTAGCATGTAATTCTATTATTAATATAACAGGGACAGAAAGTACACAATTATTTAACATTATACACTTCCATCTCACTATCCTAATTCTATATCCTGAATACTTTTTTTAAGTGAGCCAGAACTGGAAAATAAATGGAGATCTGCCAACCTATTATCTAGAAACTCTAATTGTGGCTAAGCAGTACCCAAAAAAGTACATTCCTAAAAATAGCAGCACACTTTCTGTACCTAGGCTCTTGAACCTCATAGCTGTAAATTTGCAATGTAAATACATAACATAACATGCATAAGGTGCTGCTGTCTTCATCTGGTCAGCCATGGTGGTCTTATTAACTGGTAGGGTAAATATAAAGTGCTGTGACTCAATGAAGAAAGAACATAGCAGTGTAATGATCTCCCTAGCTCTGCTTCATTTATTCTGAAGATTTATCCTTCCACCACTCCTTGATACCTACCCTACCAATGATCAGAGCACCAGTTGTTGGGGAGGCAACTCGGGGATGAGGAGCCCTATTTCTTTATCAAAAGAGCGATATCTCCACAATGAGACACACTGAGGAACAAGGTATGGTATTGCCACAGGCAATACTTTTGGCTAGTCCTATGCCCCCTACTTGACTTTTTGGAAATAGCTTTCAGAGTACTGGTTCTTGTTAATTGTGCAGACTATCCAATCAAAAGACAAGGTGATAGTTTTAGGTTTCCTAAGCTGCAAAAAGACTTCTGACTCCACTCAACATCCCATGCTTAAAGGGGAATGTTATCACAATTTGTAAATGTTGAAAGTTTGTGATGTCCCCTAACAGGCCACTCTTGGTGCTTGCCTACCTGTGATATTGTAGTAAATGTAGGCCTGCTTGGAGGTGTCTTCTTTTATAGGTTTCATACAATACTTGATAACATTCCTATTTTGTCTTGCCACCCTTGCACATGCTTCTACACCAGTGTTTCTCAACAAAGTTTGCTCCACAGCTTGCTAGGAGTTCTTTGAGCAATGAGTAGTTTGTGAATTTCAGGTCACAAGGGGTTTAAGGGTGGTAAACTTCCCAATGGTCAGCAATGAAAGATACATTTCTTCCTATTGACCACCACACTAATATACTGTGAGCTGTGTGAGCTGTGGATATTTTAGAGGGGGTTTGACCTGAAAGTTATTTCAAGGGGTTCCTCTATGCATTATTTACTCAAGGGGTTCCCCTAAAAAGCTGGAGAAACACTGTTCTAGACAATCCAGTGAGGCTAGAACAATGATGAATGATTGACTTCATTATAATGATGATTAATAGGGCTAATGGTATTAAACCAACCTTAAACCACACACGTGCAATAATAGTCGTTGAAAAGGATCTTTCATGATCCTTTCCAACAACTAATTTTGCACGATACATGAACAAGTACTGTACATACAGCACCATTCTGCTCTATGAAGAGGGAAGGGGAGAGCGACGGAGCAGCACCCTGCTGCGCTCTCTCTCCCTTCCCTTACATTAGGATTGTTAGTCGTCCATCGTCCGTGGATCCACCAGGACAGACGTTCGGACGATGGACGATTGTCGCTGTACACACGCCAGATTCTCACCTGACATTGGCTCTGAGTCGGTTATCGAGCGAGAACCGTTGGACGTGTGCACACAGCTAAAATGAGAAACCATCAAGGCATGTGGGGCCAACCCAAAGGTTTATTTTTATGTTCATCCTCTAAATGCCAAATACTAACAACCGCAGCTACATAGCTAATAATAGCTTATTAGGTTTACGAAAATGAATTTCACATTCATTTTCTAATGGCGCCACAATTCTTTAAGATGGTGAAGTTTGTTGTTCACATGGCTTGAGGGTCTGAATTATAATAATGCACACATACATATGTAAATTCAGACATGGGAGAATGGATAATTTTTTGGCAGTAAACTTTAAAGTTGGTTTGAGAGTTTTGGCATACTATAAAAATACCTTGGTGAGTGTGCCTAATGGTATTAGCTTAAAGGAGTGAAAGCGTTACATTCATAGCGATTGTTATATATTCATGGAATGATCCAACGTTAAGGAATATTCAACAGCTGGTCTGAAAACTCTGACAGTATTCATTATTAATCATGGAAATTGTAGATGCATTGCAGGTGTCTGGAGACCTGCTCCACAACTGGGATAAATAAATCTTTTTATAAACCTTTCTGTTTTAGGGCTCATATGGGTCTTGTTGATGATGAAGATCACTGCCTGCTACACCAGGCACTGGGCTATTCAGGTGCATGTGTCTGAATGCAAAATGAGGGAAACGGCAACAAGATCTCTATTGAATTAACTGAGTCTTAAAGAACACAAAAGCAAATTAGGTCAAATAGCCTCAGAATGCTCATCCAGGTGACACCATGATTATTATTATTATTATTATTATTATTATTAATATTATTATTAATAAACAGGATTTATATAGCAAACGCCAACATAATATGCAGCGCTGTACATTAAGTCTTTAAGGTCTGTGTGGGGTCTTTATCTTCTATTTCAGTAGTGATAATTAGGGAATTTTGGCCATTTTAGTAAAATGCATTAAAATCCACAAGAAAGTTAAATAGGGTATATTTATAAAAATGCAATTAAGAGGCTCCCGAGGAGTGCAGTGGATCCATTCAACTATCCAGGACCTTTGCTTGTACCAAAAAAAGTTCAGTAGCTGGAAATCGAGTTTGTTCTGACTCAGATCTGAGCTAATTTGACCTTAGAAATGAACTGGGCTTACCAGTTACCAGAGTTACCAGAGCTCAAATTCTGGGTGTTGGATATTCCATGAGCCATCAAAAGTACCTGTGCATGGCATCATCCATTAACAGGTAACCTGTCTTCTACAGGCAGCCGCAGCCAAATGACATCAGTGCATTCTCTAAAAAAAATAGTTGCAAGGTATAATTTTCTCCTAGGGGAAAAGCTTGAAACTAATCTAGAGACAGATAGGATTTAAAAACAATTAGAAGGAGTGGATGGTGCTAATCACATGTGGGAAAAGTACTTGGACAGAGGTGAACTAAGGGGAAAAGTGATTTTGGGAAAAGGGCCTAGGAGAAAGTACTACAACGTTGTGACTGTTAAGCAAGTAAAATCACATCAATTATTTCCAGTTACACACAGGCAATTTTTTCTCATTGTTGCTAATAATATTTACTGTAACATTCAACTGTTTTCTCATATTGTGACTGTTAACCAAATACAATCATAGCAATTAGATGCAGTTATACCCAGGAAATTGTTTTTCCATTGTGGCGGAAATTGTTGTTTTCTTCAGTTCAAAGGTGAACAGAATAGAAAAATGGATTCAGACAGACCCCATGCCACTTCTATTGATTTTTCACCAAAATAATCAAATTTAGGAAATCTGATTTGAAATTCCCAAATCTGCTTAGATTTCTCAACCAGTCCCTCCAGAATCAATAAGATTTTTTTCTTCTCCACCCACCTCTAATAGCGTCATTGTTTTACATTGTCATGTTATTAATATGTCTCGAAAATATGTTTGCATTCATTTTTTGTCATTTGCCCTAGTATTTGTAGTTTCTGGTGACAAAGATACAAGCAGCCAACCTAATAAAGGTTTCTAAGCTTTCTAACAATGGGAACATTTCCTTTTATGTAAAAAGAAATTAAAGATAATCTCTAGGAGAGTTCCTGTCTTGTCTAAATGCAAGAGGCCTGTATATTCTTACATGACTGTTGGTGAGCTTTATATATCATTTCCAGATCTGTGCAGTAATCCCGCATAAAGCTTCCTGTAATAAAGACTCTCTCTCAATGTGCAGGGTGACTGATCTTGTATCTGCCCCTCTCTCGTAGGTGGTTGGGCTTGCTGGATCCCTCACACAGCTTTACAGGCTACCCTAGTTATAATGTTACTGCTAATTTTCCAAGGTACTGTATTATCTCAAACTCTTACTAGACAGAACTGGAAAATGTGTAATTTTTAACATTTCCTGATAGATAATGCCCAAATAATAATACTATATACATACATATACATATGCATTATAGGCCTAAGGCATTATTGTACACTGTACAACTATGGTGGCCATCACAGGAGGATTCCATCTTTCAGTTTGCATGGAAGAGCCAGTCTCAACAATGTATGTCTGCCTTTGCTTACAAGCCTAAACACATTACAAGGAGCTGACTTTTTTATAGTCCTTGGCCCTCTCATCCTACATGCTTTTCACAGTCAATTAACAGTGAAAAAGCTGCAGAGATTGGAAATGTGGGGAATGTTGTTCTAAGTCTATATAACTCCTTCCAGTAACAACTTCTCATTATTGTAGGAGATCACAGAGTAGCTCACTGACTTGCTGAGTTGCAGTTCTAAAATACAACCTGCAGAGACTCATTTAGTATGAATAGTTTGGTTATTTTAAAAGTCCATTTCACTTAAAACCATGTGTCAGTCATAGGAATTTGATGAGCTGACCCATCTACGTGCTTCTTTATATTGGGGGATTTCACATACAAGATTTTCTTTCTGAAATTGATCATGGTCTTCTTACCAACTATGAATATTGGGTTCCATTAACATTTTTCATAATGCGAAATAAACAAAAACTCAGCAGGGAGAGAGGACCCCCCGATATAGGTGTAGGCAGGTTTGTAGACCCGGGAACTCAAATGCCAAAACCTCAACAAATCCCTCAAGTGATTTAAGAAATCTGATATATCAGATTTGGGTGTTTTCTCCTATTATTATAGGTATTATGTGTTTAAATATTTTGGAGATTAAACAGAAATCTGCTTTATTATATTATATTCATTCAAAAATTTTTACATCTTTCACATACACGCAAACCCAAACAATCATTTGTTTTAGTCATTTATAGTATATAAGCAGTGCCATGCTGCCATCATTGGAGTGTAAGCAGAGAAGTAGGGCCACTGAGAGCAATTTTGTCCATTTATACACTGGCATTTTTTTTCCCATTGTTGATAATAAATTTGCCTTTTTGTGACTGTTAAAGTGAAATCACAGCCATAAGTTTCAGTTATACACAGGTAAATCTTTTTCATTATGGCTTAACTACAGGTAGTCCCCGGGTTAAGGACATCTGGCATACGGTTGCCTCCTAGATACGAGCGCTTCTGCTCCTGTTCGCTCCTGTGCAGAATGGAGACGATGGAAGGAGGGATGGGGGTGGTTTGCATGACTTAAGGACCAAGAACTGAGCTCTTTCTGCAGCACCTTGTAACTCTTGACTAGGGTAGTGCGGATCCCGTGCCCGAGCTCCTCTTCTTCTCCCCCCCCC
>NC_092860.1:142537846-142608777 GCF_032062135.1 Pyxicephalus adspersus
AAAAATGGATTTAGATACCCCTTGTTGTCAAAGGTTCCTAAAACTGGCTAAAGAAATAATTTATAGTGAATTTTACAAAGTCAGAATTCAGACTTCTTTAAATTAGGAGCAAACTTTTGGATCGATCTGACTCAGGTCTTTTTTTCTTTTCCGCCTACTTCTACTCATCAGCCCCTTTATTTTAAACTATTATTGTTTTGTCTTTATAAAGCAGCAACATATTACATATTGCTACAAAGTCCATAGTCATGTCAGCTGTCCCTCAAAGGAGCTCACAATCTAATGTCCCTGCCGTAGTCCTATGTCATTAATACAGTCCAAGGTCAATTTAGGGGGAAGCCAATTAACCTAACTGAATGTTTTTGGAATGTGGGAGGAAACCAGAGTACCCAGAGGAAACCCACGCAAACACGGGGAGAACCTGCAAACTCCATGCAGATAGTAATCTATCATTTATATATAATAATTCAGATCTTGTGGCAATTGAATAAGATTTTTTACAGTGCTGGTCGATAGCAGAAACTTTCTAACTAAAAAATACAAAAAATACAAAGTGAGTAGAATTCCCTTTTCACAAGGCTGTCACCAGTATAAATGTGTCTGTTGAAAGTCTTGTGTTCAGGGGACAATTTAAAATGATGAATTTCCCTTAACATTCTGCTTCGGGGACACTGATCATCTTTACAAAGACAGTTGTGAATCTTCCCAATGTGGAAATGTGGACATAGACAGCAATAAAACCTATGAGAGTTTAAGCAGCTCTAAAATGCAACAAAGGATGAAAACTGATGAAACATTTGTTTAATATGATATACAACACTTTAGCTAAATAAACATCAGTCAGTAGAATTTACATCTACTTTGAGTCTTTTTAGGGGGTTAACCATACTTCTTCCAAACTTAATAAAATCCTCCAACACATTTGGAACAATAGTCCTACACCAAGACGTATCGTTTATTTTTAAACGCAGATCTCATTACTGTCAAACTTGAAATGGAAACGAAGCACAAAAAACACATTTGATCGGAGCGACGGCGTCACACCTGGTCTATATTAGTAAAATACCATTTAGCTGCGGTACGTGGTGACAGTTAATATTATTTGTTTGGGCAGAAATAAAAAACCTCTTACTTGTAGCTTTTGGCAAAGGTGTTCGGCTTTAACAATACAACACTGAGACAGTGAACGCACATAGAAGCTTAACGCTAAATCGCTGCAGCCAGGGTCAAAGACACGCCAGGGTGGAGAAGTAACAAAGTGTTCTTTCTCTGATTCTGGCACTGGGGACCAATTTTGTTTCAGTGGCTCCTTGTCGGCCATAAGCGAGGTGCCATACTTCCTCCATTCAGAGCTGGCTGCTGTTAAACATTATTAAAACGCTGCCCTTGTGTCACACATCATTCAAGAGATCCTTTTTTTTCTTGCATGACAAAATAAACTTAATACTTCTTTATTCTCCAGCAGAGAAGCCTGTTTTGGGGTCTTTTATTTTTTAGGAAAATATATACCGTGTTTATTCACTGTGAACCTGGCCCGATTGACCCCCAGACTATTAAACCAGGGTAACCATATACAAAGGAAACACATTTCTGTACAAGGAAAAGGTGAAAGAATACAGACAGGAATGTGTTCGATTTTGTTTCTGCCAACGCTGATTATTCGCACTTAGGGATTTGCTGGAGGGACTCTCTTCTACAAATTTACTACAATGGCTTTTCTATTTAAAGGCAGTTTATATGACCTTTTATACCCAGGCAGCTTTTTCTACAATGGTGTAAGGTATTTTGCGGAGCTGCCCACATTTGGAATTTGGGGTTGGGGTAAATGTGCCCTCAGAATTCACCATTGGAATTAAGGAGAGTTTAGGCTAATTTACCAAAGTAGCTGACAAGCTTGATATAATAAATTGTGTGAATAGTTACTTCAATTATCTAATCATGTGAAAATCCAATCCCAGTGTGTCTATTTCATCTTCACATGATTGGATAATTAAAGTTAATGCTTCCCCAATTTATTTTAAATAATTAATATAGAAGATTATAAACTGTGTTACTAAATCAGCCCATATGTAGCAGTGATTAGCATTAGTGATTCTGCTTGAGAAGTGATTATTTTTGCTGCACTTTTTTACCAGTCGGTGCCTGCACTTCTAAATGAAAGCTGTTACAATTGTGAACCAAGTGTTAATGAATGAATGTAATATATGCTGTAGTTATAACTGAAGCACTATACATAAAACTTAACTACACTTGCTAGATAACTGTTGCCCAAGACTGGGGATAACCGCTGTAATTTTTTGGGGGAGGATGCAGCGGGGTGCCTCTCCTGTTTCCTCCTCTTCCCCACTCATAGGAGGATTCCAAACATTTGCTAGCACAAAGCAAATTACTTTCCATTCCAGGTTTGCTGGATCACCCAGCTTCACTGATAAAAGTGTATCTTCTCCAGCCTTGAGGAGCTTTCATAAATCAGGCCCTTGGAGGCAGTGTGAGAATAAAAGACTGCCTTTTATTTTGTTCTTACTGGACTATTACATGGTTTTGTTTTGTTTTTTTACCTGGATTTCTGTTTTAGGCTTCTTGCCCAAGCACAAGAATGCTAGAAGTGGGCTCAGTCATCATGAGAGACTGAGTTGTGAAAATAGTGGAACTGTGCATTGCATAGAGCTTTAAAACTTTTGATTTTAGTAAGAATTACAAAGCTACAGCGTATAAATAGGGAAAAGTATAAAACCTCTATATCACATGTGCGTTCTTGCAAAGATTATTATTAAACATAAGTACACTTGCTAGATAATTGTTGCCAAAGACTAGGGACATCACTGTAATTTTTTGGGGGAGGATGCAGTGGGGTGCCTGTCCTGTGTCCTCCTCTTTCCCACTCATGGAACTGAAAAGTGACATGTGTACAATGCTCATTCATTCTACTGTCACTGGGTACAATTGCAGAAGATTGTTTCTGTTGTATTTGACTTATGTATGTTGCTTTACTTTTACCAACTGCACAAGCAGTGCGGCAGGTGATTGCTTTGCTAATATATATATATATATATATATATATATATAAATATAAATACACATATATATATATATCTAAGGGGTCTAAGGGTTATTAATACAAAACTGTTCTAACACGGCCCCAATGAGCTCTCAAATGTTACAATTGAAACCTTAGTGTTGTATACAATAATGGTGTGTCCCGATTTATTAATTTAATTTATTCTTACCCTATTCTATCATATAGTAAGGGTTTATACAGATCAGATGCCTCGTTCTGCACTAACTGCATTTTTCTCTGTACAGGAAGATGGAATGAACTTGGGAAAACCCATTTGGGGTGTAAAAAATATAAAATAAAAATTTCTTGCATATGATTGAATGGTTGAAGTCAGTAGAGCACCATCCTATTTACCTTATTTACTAAGCTAAGTGATCTATCTCTTGCAAAGGGAACATTCATCTTCATCTGTGAACCAGCGTGGATTCCTTTAGTATATAAACCCCATTGCCTCTAGTATCTGAACCCAATGTTTATATGTTCATGTTGTGTTGCTGTGCATTAGGTAAAGGCATGCATGTTATATGTCATCCTCTCGTTGTAGTAAAGCTAGATCAACACCTTCTCATCACGATTAGACTATAAAACTTTCAGCCTCAAGAAAAAGCATGAACTGTGTTGGATGTCATGTAAATCTAGAAATCTGGTCATGGAATAGTTTATTCTTCTGCTTTGGTGGTGGCAGTGGACAATCCTTATTACTGTATGGAATAGTGCACATATAATAACATTTAATCTCCATTTATTACAGAAATACTGTGAGCCCAGGCTCAAGGGATGTGTTCATGACATGGGCTCAAAAGACACGTCTACTGAAGCATAGGACATTTTGGGCCTGATTTATTAAAGCTCTCCAAGGCTGGAGAGGATATACTTTCATCAGTGAAGCTGGGTGATCCAGCAAACCTGGAATAGATCTGGTCCAGGATTCAAAATATTTGCTATCAATAAGCAAATGACTTTGAAGAAATCCATTCCAGGTTTGCCGGATCACCCAGCTTTACTGATAAAAGTGTATCTTCTCCAGCCTTGGAGAGATTTCATAAATCAGGCCCTTGGAGCCAGTGTCAGAATAAAAGGCTGCCTTTTATTTTTGTTCTTACTGGACTATTACATGGTTTTGGTTTATTTTTACCTAGAGTTCTGTTTTAGGCTTCTTGCCCAAGAACAAGAATGCTAGAAGTGGGCTCAGTCATCATGAGAGGCTGAGTTGTGAATATAGTGGAATTTTGCATTGCATAGAGCTTTTGATTTTAGTAAGAATTACAAAGCTACAGCGTATAAATAGGGAAAAGTATAAAACCTCTATATCACATGTGCGTTCTTGCAAAGATTAATATTCACCTGTTTTCAAAATACATTGCAAAAAGAAAATAACAGCAGTTTCGATGGAGCAGGTGCATGGGAACGTCATCCATTGTCAGGCCACCATGGGAAATATCAGCAATCATTTCAGATGACAATATCCACACAATGACTATTACAAATACCTGCACACCTATTACACAGGTGGAAAAGAAGCTTGAATAGAAATGTTATATTAAACCTACAAATGGGAGATTTCACTTGATGTACTTTAGATAACAGTTTAATAACCTTTCATGACTTTAGCAGGTGCATGCTTAATATGTCCTTTCTCCAACATGGATGTGAATGATGTGAAGGTTTTCATGAAATTGATTCATCTTTTCATACCAATATATGGATGGGGCATTTATTGTATTTCTTAAGCTAAACTTTTTAGGAAGACTCCTGCCATCTGCTGACTTACTAAGAATGGCATTTAGAGAACCCCTGGAAATCTATTGGGGGGTCATTCATGTTTCCCCTCCCATTGGATTTATATATTGTGACACCAATGCAGGATTGGAGGTGGAAGGGAGATATATTTGCCCAGGATTCCTCTCCTGTGTGAAGTAGCAGGTGGAAGACTCCAAGAAGCACTGAGGGTGGGGATATAACATAGAGCCAGGAGCTCAGTCAGTGGTTCAGCTCTGTTTGGAGACACAGACAGGTGGACTGTGTGAGTAAGCTCTGCTTGGAGAGACACAGACAGGGGCGCTGTGTGAGGGAGCTCTGCGGAGAAACTCAGAAAGTTGGTCTGTGTGAGTGAGCTCAAGTCAGTCTGTGTGAGTGAGCTCAAAAGTGAGTAGAAGGTTGCTGCAAGCTTGGTTTTGAGCTGACAGGGAGAAGCCCTCCAGCTGATAGACAAGGACGTCTGATGTATAGTGCCGGACATGCAAGGTTTTCTTTTGCTGTTTTTGTTATTTTATCTGCAACCTTCAATAAACCTGGCTGCAAGCCAGCTTAAGGCTGATATCTTGGTATGTGATCTGAGTTTGATGAACCAGACAAGTGTCCTTTGACCCCAGCAAAGGCGATCATAACCTCTGAGTGTAACCCCCCACAATATATATATATATATATATATATATATATACATGCTGATTTACTAAAAGAGTTGAGCATATTTACACCAAAGTGTATTAACTTCATTACCCATTACCATAAAAAGCAAATTAATTTTCACCTAGAAAATCCAATCACATTTAAAATAAAAAAACAGGAAAGAGAGTCAGTCCTGCAAGAATGAAACATTGGGAAATGTGTTCATCTGTTAAAAGAAAGCTGAATGATTATAAGTATCTATGATAATAGCATGAAATTTTTTTTCAATTTTTTTTTCATTTCCTCTGCAGTCATGTGATAAAGATTTACTTTGAAATGTATCCCTTTTGATTTCCTTTGTTTAGCCTATTTTATATGAAAAATGATTCTATATTAAACTATAGGCCTCTATCACACAGTACATCTAGTATGGAGCTTGATGGACATAATTTTTATACAAAGTACAGTTATGTTTCTTGGCTTTGGTCAGGAAAGACAGCAGTCCCTCTGATTACCTCCAGGACCACCCTAGTGGCACCTGCAAAAGTTCCAAAACCATCATAAATTACAATAAAATATACATATGCCTTAAGAATACTCCTGTTTTGCTCCCATTTTGTGTTAGATAAACCATTAAAAGTGTTTCTTTTCTATAAGTGCAAAAAACACCTACTAAACTTTTGAAAAATTCAGAGCTGTCCTGTGCACCCTTCCTATGGTATTTTAGGGAAAATTTCCAGTTCTTATATTGCACCACATACTAGTTAGTAGTTAGTAGAATAGTTTGACCTGGGCCAGGGCTGACAACCAGTCTTGCATCTTTGATCCAATAGGTCATGTAGACATTTGGAGTTGCATTTTGGCAGACCAGCCTATATTCTGTACTTGGAGTATCTTTAAAAAAATAAAAGATAGGGTAACCTGTGTATTGTAGATATTCTTTTTTTCTTTGCTCTGACAAATATTCCAGCGCACCTTACACCTTCTCAATTCCTTGGGCATAAGAAATGACAGTGTTGAAACAATACTGGCTCCACTTCCTACAGTCTGTGTTATATGTTTGGTTTGTGCTTTCATTACTTAAAGTCCCAGCACTTTATTAATATTATTATTATACTTATTATTATTAATAATATTAAACAGGATTTATATAGCGCCAACATATTACGCAGCGCTGTACATTAAAAAGGGTTTTATAAAAAAAATTGTCTGGCAAGGTAGAAAGATGCTACACTGTGGAATTAATTTTTAGAAATATATAATAATATGCTGTGTAAAATAATTGTGGTGATGTCCTGTAATTTGCAGAGAAGTAAAACCACAACTGTTTATAAATATCCCAATTTTCTGTGTTGTTTCTATGTTTAGCCACAAGATGGCGGTGTCTGCTCCACTAACCTTGAACTGAGAACACAAGGGAGAACTCAAAGTAGCAGCAAAGTATTGCAACCTGTGCTAAACATGTTTGGAATGAGAAAATGAACTGCAAATGATTTTAATTATCAGCAAAAAAATGTATGAAATGTTTCCTGAAAATATTAAGACATTGATTTTTATTTTTATTGGTGAGCTTCTAATCATCCTTTTTATTATTCACAGCCATAGTAAACAGATTGGACTTCAATGTATCAGAGCAGGTAAACCTTATTAGTGCCCAGCCTAATACTGAAATAACTCAAATTTGGACGTGATAGGGAAAGTGAGGAAAAGAACAGACTTTTAAGGTGGCACTTAAAATGTAGTTAAGATTTTTGTGTTCCAACTCAATGTATAAAAAATTCCAATAAATGGAATATCTTTAATTATACTTTCATAACATAGAAATATTTTGCTACATCTATACAAGTACAGTTGATACTCAAAAAAAATACTTGATTCAAAAAGTCCTAACTCTCCTTTTACCGATGCATTTCGCCACTTAGGGCTTCCTAAGAGGATTTTGAAAAATGTAAAAAATCTTCATTTCATCATAATTCAAGTTTACACAGTAAGTTTCTTTTTATTAATTCATTTGGAAACCATATTCCTAAAAATCACAATATCATTATGTACTATATCAATTCTTTTGTGTTCACTATATGACGATTTTGTTTTTGTACTACAGTATTTCCTGTAAGGATATGACGAAGATTCATGTATTCTACTTATGTACAAATATATTCTCTGTAAAGTTAATAATAAGTATTTATATGACTTGTCCAACAAAGATGAGTAGGACCTAAATAACTATATACAATTTAATTTCAGTTTGTCACTGTATATTTCTCCAAATCTCCTGAGGAAGCGCTTAGTGGTGAAACGCGTCGGGCAAAAGAAGATTCAGGACTTTTTGAAGCAAGTATTTTTTTGGGGTATCAACTGTACTACAAAATATTTCTATTTTATGATTGTATGATTGAAAATATTCAATTTATTGGGATTTTTTATACATTGAGATAGAACACAATAAAGTAAAAATTATAACTACAGCCTTGTATTAAATAACATTTTAACATAAAATATTCATATTGTGGGTCAGCTATTGAAATGTGTTAAATTCCCTGGGAGACCAAAATAAATCAGGGGTATAAAAAAAAATATATATATGTATATATATATATATATAAATATATATATATATTTGTTTCAATATATACTCCATACACTTTATATTTATATTTTATAATATTTAAAAAAATGCCTAAATATAGGGATTAAAAGTAGATATTGAACTGAAAAATATTCATATAAAACATACATTTTAATGCATATTAATAAATATATTTTTTATATAGTGACATCAACGGGTAAGGGTAAACAATTGTTTTCAAGCATTATTGCAGCAATACTGAATTAATTTTTTGTGTCAGTGTTGGGTGCTGGTAGGGAAGAAAGCAGGATGGAATTCTTTCTACACTGACAGTTTTCCTACAATTAAATAAAATATATAAATGATCCAGCTTACTGAGTTCTAATATATTGTCTTGCTGCAGCTGTATCATGATCATATTGTTACATTCTTACCAATATAATGACCCAGGGTAGGGCCAGTGTTGGTGTACAGATACACATTGCATACATTGTTTTTTATCCTGTTTGGTATAATGTTATATTTATATCTTGTGATCACAGCTTATTGTAGTGTAGATTTAGGGCTGATGTTACAAACCAACAGCTGCATGTTTGCATTTGTGTGAGGCCGTAGAGGGGTTTCTAGTGTCATCGGGGTGTGAAAACATTGTAAGAACTGCTGTAAGCAACAGCTGCTTTGGTGGAACAATGCCTGACTGTAAAGAAGGGTATGAGGTATTCTTTACGCTCTACTCTCACCTCGAACATCACCCAATGTTAAAGCACAACTCCAGCCTTACCATCAGGCTTACAACATGTCCTTTCCTGTATTGTAATTGGTAAGTGTGATTTCACCGCACACTGAGAACTTCTCACAATGTACATTACAAGTTCCAGCATCCTTTTTCCTGGCTGATGGACATCAAGCATGATTTATCCCTTTCCTTCCCAGGCTAGTTTCTTTCATTGTTTTTTATTTTTTTTTTCAATCATGAAGGCTTAGAATAACATGCAGGTATTATCTAAGGTTTGTTTAAACACCTGCACCTCCAGAATAATATCCACCCATCATTTTATATTTTAATATTTGCACAGTTCATCCCAAGAGCCAGCCCTATTCTTGCATTGAAGCTAAGAACATGTGAGGGGTGCTGTGATATTATTATTATTATTATTATCAAACAGTTTTATATAGCGCCAATATATTACACAGTGCTGTACATTAAATAGACAGATACAGACAGTGACACAGGAGGAGGAGAGGATCCTGCCACGAATTGTGTTCAGGTAGCTTTGTACAACACCCTGCCAGCCCTTTCCACCAGCAATGTTCTGACTGTATGAAATAAAATTGCACAGAAGCCCAATAGTAATGTTGCTTGGTCTGAACTTGGATTTGTAATAAAAATGATTGGAATTCATATACCAATTTTAGTAGCATGTTAATGAGTTGGGTAGGGAGAAACCAGGGGTGGATAATATAAGCTTTAAGATGCAAACTTTAGCTTCAAGGCTCAGCTTATGCTTTATGCTCAGCTTGGTAAAGGGCTACAATCACTATCAAGGTTTGTTTATGCCTGTATTGGTTGTATAGAGCAGAAATACCCTGCATGGAACAGAATTACCCCCTCCGTCCTTGACAGGGAACCACAGGAACTGGAATCAATGGGATATCTACCTATCCCTGACCCAACCCAACCCACCCAGAAATCTTTAAAGTTAGGTTATTACCGGTAGATTGTCCATTCTATAAAGTGTCAACTACAATACAAGCAATATTGCTCTGTGTCTGCCTGCCCTACTCTTCATTTTTTTAGGTATGGCAATACAGAAGGAGCAAGGACTGAACTACCTTTGAAAGCTGTGGTCACATCGGGTTTGTATTTTTCCCCCTAGGCTAGATAGCTTGTGCTTGTGTGGCAAAAAATGAGGGTGACCATCATGTAAGTTGGCACCCATTCTTGGGAGCCATGATGACTGTGAGCAGAACAGCCCTATGCTAAGCACTTTATGTATTAAAATTATACTATTACAGCTGCTGTAAAAATGCCACTGCTAGTGGTCATGGCACCCTAGGGCACAGCCTAGGTGGCCTTGTGAGAAATCCTTTAGTAAGCACCTTTAGTAAGCCCCCGCTCGGGAGACAGGTTGGGTCTCCCAGCACTCGGTTGCCCCCAGGACTTACTGCAGAAGGGATCGTGTCTGGGAATGGACTGGCAGCAAGCCAGGAGCCCACAGATAAAGCAGCACCAAGATTCCAACAGAGCCAAGTCCAGAATACAGAGCATCATACACAGAATATCTGTCCATCAAATGAAGTACACAAGGGCAAAACACAAGCTGAGTCGGGGTCACAGGCAAAAGGTCGGTCCAGGCTGCATGCAAACGATAAGCCAGGAACAGGCAGATTCAGCAATGGTAAATCACACAAATACACACCAGCAGCAAGTCAGCCTAGCTATATGCTACAACAGGCACGGGTGACGCGGAGCAGAGAGGCTATAAAGTCCCAGCAGCCAATAGCAGTGCAGGTCTGAGTCCGGAGCTGATCAGCCTCTTGGATCCCCTTCAGCTGTGCACAGCCTAACAATGGATGCTGGGGATGCCATAAATCCATCAAGCTGCACAGCTAAAGGGAAGCAGGGGCTGCAATTTCTCTCTGTCTTGCTGCTGCAAGACGTTACTGGGCAAAATAGGCTTTGTGGGATACTGAGCTGGCACACAGCAGGGAATCGCCGGGCTGATAAGCGTTTACTAACATCTGTCAAATTTTTCCTGTCTAGCAACTGTTGAAGAGTTGAGCGAAACTAACTAATCAGGGGATCAGGGTTCATTCTGGGTGGCATGGTTATTACAATGCTCATGTGGTGCAATGGCAAAGGGCAAGAGTCAGGTGGCTTCAACTCCATGGTCCATTACTAAGCACAAGTAGGGCAGGAGCACGGTTCAGGGGGCAGAAAAAAGCTTCCAATATTATTCCAGCCTGTTCATCTCCAGATGGGTCCTGGGCACACATTTCCCTGAACCCATCAGGTGTTTGGGACCAGAAAGTTTGTCCAAAATTAAGAAAAGGGATGTCACCCAGGGTGAATTTTGTATTGTACTCTAACATATTACATTTTGCGTCAGGACCATCTAATTTTTATTTCTTTAATATAAATGTCACTTATCTATGGTAAAGAAAAAAGCTCTGGCACATTCACTTGACAAGTATTGACTCAGATCACAGGGTCGTCCATACCTAGTGTGATCCTGATTTCACACATAGGCTTCTGGCTTTATATTAGGCCGAGCTCCTCTGTGGATTATTCAGTTTCAGACAAAACAAATCATGTAAAAGCAGAATGCAGACTCTGCTGCTATTTTACCTCCTTTGAGGGGTCTACAAAACAGAATTGCCTTCTAAAAACAAACTACTGCAGATTATTTGAAAACAAACACAATTTGGCATTGGTAGTCAGGGAACGGAGCCCAAAAAGTTGGAGAATGACTGAATCACCCCCGAATATAAACGCTCAGAAGAAGCTTTGAACATGATACAGATTGTAATCCAATCCCGCGGAATAATGTGAGGTTTCAGTAGCTGCCCGAACAAACTGTGAACCAGCTTGAAAAATTTCAGTGGCTGCTGATTCACGCAGATTGAAAAAATATGTCCAAGTCATCTCACTTCATAGAATAAAATGTTTATAAAGCCAGAAATAACATTCATTATTAGGATTTAACAAAAACCATATAGGCGAAATGTTTATATTAATCTCATGAACGGCGGTAGAATGGAGGGGGGGGGGATCATGTCACCTCCATTGTCTTATGTATGTTATATGCTTTATTGGACAGATTGTAGAATGCACTTCAATGTCAAATTATTATGAAATATTGCTTTCTATGGCATATTTCTAGGAACTTTGTTTTAGCTGGTACTAAATTCCAAGTTTAGATTGTATTATGGGGTCATTGTTTATGGTATTGTATTATGGGGATATGTTTTCTGATTGGCACTGCTCTGGAGTGTGATCAACTTTGCATGTGGTTTATGACACTAAGGGACTGTTTGTACTTTTGCTATATAGTATTGTTGGGATTATTACTCCCAAGAATGCACATGACATGCAATGGCACCACAATGCACAAAGGCAGTGTACCTGGGTCCTAGCACTGCATCCTGGAGTTTAAAAAAAGGACATTGTGCACATGCTAGGGTACATTGGCATCACATTTTTTGTAATGGGTTGCCCTAATAAAGTGCAAGTTTACACTCAATATAATATGCATTTAGACATGTGCATTAAATAAAATTTTTGTGAATAATTGTGTAAATGTTTTATGTATGTGTCCATATTGTGCACAATGGCCAATGCTGCTCTTAAGTTGTGCTGCTTATTTTCCACACATACCAAAAACTGTTTTTAGAGGAGCCAGTGAACCTAACTGAAGTGTGAGGAGTGCCCATGATCACAGGATGCAAACTCCTCGCAGAGAGTGTCCTCCATGATTTTACCCGAGTTTGCGGTGAGGAAATGGTGCTAGCCACTAAACCATCTTTTTCTCAATAATTTATTAAAATCATTGATTGATATTTGTGCTGGATCCCTTAGATGTCCTCAGTAATTCATTTTTTTAGACCTTGCTTGCAGTCTGGCAATCAGTTGTCTATTCAATCCACTCCATCTCCGACCTCCGTCTGTCAACCAATAAAGCAATGTGGTTAGTGGTGGCAGCATTTATATGCAGTTGTGCACCCTTTTTGTAAGTTGGCAACTGCATTTTCAGCCTTTTCTATTGCTCAAAAAGACAACTAACTGCCAAATACTACAGGTAGTGTCTGAGAATGTAAATGCCACCATGGCAGCTGTTAAATGCCTGCCAACCACCTATTATGATTGCCTTCTGAATGCTCGTATTGGTTTTATTGGGTCTGATTTACACTTTCATCAGTGAAGCTGAATGATCCAGTAAACCTAGAAGAGATCTGGTCCAGGATTGAAAGTAACTCTAGCAAAAAGCAAATGTTTTTGAAGAAATCCATTCCAGGTTTGCTGGATCACCCAGTTTCACTGATGAAAGTGTATCCTCTCTAGCTTTGGAGAGCTTTAATAAATCTAACCCAAGGATGGAGCAAAAGAAGCTGTCATCTACCTGGTAACTGCTGTGTGAACTGTCCATGTGGAGCAACCAACAGCTTTATTAGGATGGTAAATACTAGTATCCAAAGTGGATTCCATTTAAACACCCTATGAACTTGTAGTTTAGAGCTAAAAACAAGACATCCTGAATTCTCCAACTCAGTAGAACGAGTCTATAGGATATTCACCTGAAGTTTCCTAAACTTCTGTTTATTAATGGAATGCTAGAACCACAGTAGTTGTGCTGTGGCTCCATGGACCTTCCTGACTTTCACCTCCAATGCATTCATTTTTTACAATTTTATTTATTCATTGGATATATAATGTATTATTATTAGAGTTGTGTCTTAAGAAGTGCTAAAAAAGATTCTACTTGTTATGGTTTTTTCTTGTGTTTGGTGGAAAACACTGCAACCAATGGTTGGTGGACTGTTCTATATATCTTCTGCAGTCCCGTACATTAGCAAACCATCCTTTTGGCCAGCTTTCTACCCTCCTAACCTTGGTCCAAACTTTATTGGGGGAATGTCGCTAACTAAATAAATGAACAAGCATTGCTTTAATAGTTTATTGGCTTATTTTGAGCTTCAATAACTAAATTGTGACTTGTAGATGTAGACTTTTGGAAAAACCAGCAAGTCAATCACACCAGCAGGAAATTACATTTCTGGGGGTTTTCTGTATACTGGTAGCCATATTGGAAAGAAGCACCATTAGAGAAAAAAATGGAAAGATTATTTTTAATAATGTTGAATTAGAGAATGGCTTATGTAGCAGTTATGTGTGGTTTTATTATTACTATTATATTTTAACTAATGAAGAGTTTTCCTGACATTTAAATAAAAGGCTTTCACATTTACCATACAATTTGACTACAAAAACATAAAACAAAATCAAACTTGATACTGGACTATTATACTTTGGATGTTTTTATATTTTCTCAGAACAGGGACAGATTTTTGTGCATCTGCAGACAGACTGCCATAATAAAGTGTGTTTTGTCATGAAATGATGTCTTCTGTAAAATACAGGGACACAGTTTATTTAAGCTACATTTGCACACATAATTAAAAATGACTTTGGCTTGATGTTCTGAGAAGCAGACTGTGAAGTCTTTGGTCACCTTCCAAGCCTTTGTCTGATTTTCATTTCAGTTTAGTAGTCAGTGTGTTACTGGGCTTTTCACTGTTCTGTGACTCCGCTGTCTGCAGGCGCACAAAATTACTGATAATCTGTGTCTCATGAAACAAAAGCAAACTTTATATCATCACAAAAAAGAAATGATGTGTGGCTGCTGAAAGACGAAATATTTTGGCAAAGCCGCTGTGGAATTGCACAAAAATTTGTAAGTACTGTACAAACCAGAGGTGTTTCTGCTTTATGAATTGCCTTGGCAATTAGTAAATGGTAAGCCTTGGGGTTCATTTAAAAAGCAAGGGTATGGCTGCATCTCCACCTCATCATTAAAAAATAAACCCTACACATTTATAAAGCACAATGATGAACCCACTTTCCCCAGGCTTTATTTCTGGCTAGTCCAGACCCTTCACTTGAACCTGGCTTCCTTGCTTAATAGCCCAGACCCCCAACTTGACTTTTGCAACACTGGAATTTTTAGACATGAAGTCCTGCACCGTCCCGCCTCCCTTTTCTTCCCGGTTATTTTTCCTACACCACCTGATCTTATGCTGTGCAGGTACAAGGTTGGGTGACACGCTTCCAGAAAATGGTATTTGATACTCTACTTTTTTAGGCAGAGGAATCTTTTTCTGCACATGTCCACAGGTAAAGAGGGCCTGATTTAATAAAGCTCTGCAAGGCTGGAGAGGATACACCTTCACCAGTGAAGCTGGGTGATCCAGCAAACCTGGAATTGATTTCTAAAGTCATTTGCTATTTGTCAGCAAATGTTTTCAATCCTGGACCAGATCCATTCAAGGTTTTCTAGATCTCCCAGCTTTACTGATAAAAGTGTATCCTCTCCAGCCTTGGAGAGCTTTAACCCCCCCAGCGGTAATCCCGAGTGTGGATTTTACCTGCAAATAGCGGTAATCCCAAATCACACTCAGGGTAGCTTTAATTTAAAAAAAAACCCACTTACCTTGCTCCATTGTCATCCCCCGTGGTTTTGTTGACACGTCCTGCTCCTCGGATCTCCAGCAGTGCAATGCAGAGACGATCTCTGGGGTTTCCTGGTGACGCCGGTGCGGGCGGGCGGATCGGCAGGAAATTCAAATAATTTTGTTTGGGATTCAATAGCTGTATTGAGTCCAATACAAAGAAATATTCATATAATATATATATATATAATTATAATATAATTACATATATTATATATGCTACTGTACATTACATTACATTTTTAACTATTTTTTACATTTTTTTAACAGATTTTTGTGTTTTTTTATTTAAAGTTTATTATTAATTTTATTAAATTTTGGACATATTTCGGGGAGTTATGCCTAAATTATAGCCTACAATGTAAAATAAATTTCCATGCAAAAAAAAAATGTAACGCTTTTTGCATGTAAATACAGAGAGATTTAAAACACTAGGGAGGTTATTAATTCAAGGCCTAAGTGGGAAACCCAGAGCCTCCTGGAATACATACATCACTTATCCCACGAGGCTCTGGGATTCCCAATCTTTACTGCCGTGGCAGTAATGACAGAAGCACATGGTCTCTCCTTTAAATGGTAAAAAAAAAAAAAAAACATTTTTTTTACCTTATTTAAAAGGGTGGTTTTCTATTTTTTTTTTAAAAAAGTAAAAAATGTGATTGTAGTTCTGCTTTAATTCCATCTCAGAAACATTTTATATAAAATCTGTTACATTTATAACCATTTTCATTTGATGTGATTGTGGCATTAGAGTAGACCCATGCCCTTGCCCATCCATGACACAAAAGTGTCACTTTACTTTTTCTTTAAAGTAGTAAGGTATATTATTCCTGAGCCCAGAGCTGCTTCCGGATATAGAGGACATAGAAAGTTTTGAGCACCAGCTAGTGAAAGGATGCCATATTGGTTCTCACACACCTGTCTGCCAGCCTCCACTGTAAATCAATAATGCAGCTCCCCTTTCCTCCAGTCCTTTGCTGGGTAGTGTAGGTAAGTTTGGTATATTAGCTACAACTAGCTGTTCTAGCAACCACTTTTGTGAAAGTCCAATTACAGCACTTTTAATTTGATGTCAATGTTTACAACCACCATATTTGGGCTATTCCACTACACTTCCTTTTGGTGCCATTGATTGGTAATTTTTGAGGTCGGTATTGGTTGCCCACTCTGAACATTATTGATGGCAGAATCCTTATTGGTTGGTGATTGATGAGTGGTGCCTCTCTTGGCATCCACTATTAACAAAGCATTTAGTAATGTAAGAACTGGTTGGTACAATGGCAACCACTGTGATGTTCATCGAACTTGAGGAACCCAAGTTGTGGAGATTTAGGATGTTATCTTTATGCTCATCTCTTTGCAAATCACCTCCTTTATATCTGAGCCTTGAAAATGGGATATACCTTTATTTCTAAGCAATTCAGTCGACTGTTTAATGTGTTTAAAAAAAAACACAAACAAAATACAACTGAAAGAAAGTGCCCTGCAGAAGTTAAACTCAATATTTTATTGGAGATCAAGAAGTGATTTTTTATTCATTGTTGGGGTACATTGGATCAAGTTTTAAAATGGTTTAATAATTCCACATCACTTACGAGCTCTGACAATGTAATGTATTTATATAGTTTTTTTTTTTTATTTTTATTGATGAACTTGTTACCACTTAGAAAAGTTAGCACTAGACTAAGCCCCCTGGAAAAATGGCATACTCCCTTAATTCTTGGGTATGAAAATAATTTATATAATAAATTGTCAGTTAGCTGAAATATATCCCTCAACGAACCTAACAACTGTGAGAAAGTGGTGTGCTTCTTTACAAATGGCAACATGTATTGTGTTGTTTTGTTTGGCCAAAGTCTTTTATTTTTATATTGAACGCAATGACTTTTTGATTACATTATGGAATGCGTAAATTGAGCTTTCCGCTAACTCCAGTATGCCATATGATGGACAAAGCCAAATATTGCACATCATTAGTTACGTTTCTTACAAATAAAAGGCTCCTCCGTTATGGTAAGTGACACCACTATGGCCAGCTTTCAAATGGTAATACAAACAAATGAACTGGAAGAATGTTCTCTGAAAATGCAGATAATTATCATTTTCTTACTAGACATGTGTTGTAGTTCCAGGTTTTCTAAAACTTACAACAGGACACCACCCAAGGCTTTTGGAAAAAGAGGTTTAAACTGAACTTAGCTAATTTTTACCCATGCAGTCAGTGGTCAGGTTGGTGGCACGGACAAACTTAGGAAGACTTATCTAATGAAGTCTACTTTGAGACCAAGCAGTATACTGTTTGCTTTCTATTACATTCCAGTGGACTTTTTAAACAAAAAAAAAATAAAAAGAAACTGTATATACAAGCAAAATTAACTAGAACATCTACAGCTAAGAGAGAAATGAATTAAAAAAACACTTTGGAGGGATGAATGTGAATGGAAGCCTTCACCCATGGATTTTTACCATTTTGGATAATTTGATCTTCTAGACTTTCTAGTCAAGTCAGTAGTATATTACCTGTATAGCTATTTGATGAAAAATAAAAAAAACAGTTGCCTGTGAAAAACGAAAGATAGCCATGTTTACTGAACAAATATGTCAGATGAAGAATTATAACCCAATAATATGGAAAAGTGAGATGTGAATTGGGCTATAAAGTGACACAAAGGCTTAGCTATACTAGGGGTCATTAAACACTCCCATACGCTGTACCAGCACTAGAACTATCAATCATGCTGCTGTGCAGTCTAAGGAAAAATAACAAGACTTTAACCAGGATTTACACCTTTTGAAACCAGTAAAATTAAGTTAGTGTTAACAAAATGTAAGAAAAGCTGTGAAGGTCATAGGCATCTGTTCAGAGCCCTAACCAGCTTACCAGCAGAAAAAAGGGTTTAGGGAGAGTGAATACCCCAACAACTTGCACTTCAAGGTACCTGGCATTACCTGCATTATCTGTATTTCAAAAGAAACCATCCACCCTTTGAGCCCAGAGGCCACCTTGGGTGCTTGGCCCCCTTTGGTGTGAGTTGATGGCCAAGGTTGATGATGGTGATGATAAGATGGGAAGTCTACAAATAGTTTTCTATCCGCATGATTAGATGGTTGAAGTTAGTAGAGTAAATTCTTATTTACTAAGCAAAATATTCATTGTATGGGGATAATTTATTTTGCCATGTGAACAATGGGAATTCCTTAAAGTGTACCTAAACTCATGGAGGACTTAGGTAGAAGGGCAGAAAACCCTTTTATTCAAAGTAAAAATTTTGTTTGTTTTTTAAGTGCAACACCCTTTATTTAAAAAAAAAAAAAAAAAAAAAGGGTGCAGAACCGCCCCTGCATCCCGGAGGATTTTGGCTTTTGGCTCCTTCTGCGCAAGCCCTAATCTCTCCCTAATTAATTTCATCAATAGAAAAAAAAATCAATAGATCCCAATCTACATCACCCAATCTCTCACCAGCGCAGTGCAAGATCAGGTGATGCAGGAAGAAGAACACGTAAGAAGAGAGAAGAAGATATCGGTGTCCAGCACTCCCTTTGTGCCGGGCCGAAGACGCATACAATCAGGGACCACGCAGGACCCGATGGAAGAAAGCTTCTGATGGATAGACTGATCTGCGGGATTAAAGGTAAATATGTTTTTTTTGTTTTGGGTCTATGCATCTGATCATTTCAAAGTAGAACAGTCTTTTGAGAAGAATTAATCAATGTCCTGAAATCGGCTTTAATGGTCAACCTTTGGTGTTTGTATACTGACTTATCCATCATCAAGTTTTGATGTGTTATATTCACATGCTCAGTTGTGATAAGTGTAAATAAGAGAATATAGTTTATTGATATTGCAGGTAGAGGATTAGCCGGGTTTCGCAGGACATGTAAAAATCATTACGTTTATCCAGAGACACGCAGCAAGGGCACGGCATCTGTTCAAGGCAGTGGAAAGGCTAAAGACAGACTCTTATTTGGAGATTGTCCTGTCAGATCATCACCGTCTTTCATCTGATGCGATCAAAGCATCCAGGATTAGCTTTAAAAATGGCTTTGTTGTAGGGAAAACTTATTGGTTTTTGTGCTGGCTGTTAACCTTCCTTTGAGTGCTGTTTAAGTCATGTCAGCTCTGGCTCAATGTTAACTTTGAATTTATTGATTTTATTAAACCCCTTTTCTGCTTGTGCGCTGACAACAGTCATTGGAAAATGTTATCAGTGAAAGAGAAATTCCAGGCAAAGGGTAAAATCAGTCGTTGAACTGCCCAAATGTTTCACTTTGCATTCAGTAATTGAATGGAGCCGTGAGGAAGTAAGAAGGTAGGTACTGCTGTAGGACCGGCAACTGGTCACTTTGTATTGCATGAGCAAAGCAAAAGTCCAACTCCATCTTCCCAGCCAGTCCGACCTCCGCCAACTGAGCCCTATTGGGGTTTTGTATAATACATTTTGGAAAAACCTTTTTCAGGAAGCCTTCAGACCAGTCATGGTAAGTTTTAATATGTGTAAGCACTGCAACTCACTCAGCTATAGACTAGGATATCAGAAGTCATAAATATAAAAAGTTCATAAACAGTTAGGAAAAGTAATTCTTCTTAAAGCACACCTTCCACCAGTAGGTCCCCTACACAGTCGGGGCTCCCTCTCCCAAAATCACCTACTATGAGTAGGTTTTAAATTCACCTAAAATGAAGACATTAGAATGATACTTACCCAGTGAATGAAGATTCCCAGTGAATGTTGTGCAGGTGAAATCCCAGGACCTGCGTGAGTCTATTGTTAAGCTGCGTACACACGTGCAATTTTTGTCCTTGGAAATGATCTTTCACAATCTTTTCCAACGACAAAGGATTACATGATGCATGAACGGTGCTGTACATACAGTACTGTTCTGCTCTATGGAGAGGGGAGGGGGAGAACGACGGAGCGGCACCCTGCTGCGCGCTCTCCCCTTCCCTTGCATTAGGATCGGTCGTCGTTCATCGTCCGTGGATCTGCCACGACGGTCGTTCGGACGATGGACGCCGCCGACTGTACACACGCCAGATTTTCGCCCAATATCTGGCCGATGCTGATTATCGGGCGAGAAAAATCTGACGTGTGTACGCAGCTTAATATGTCTTCTCGCTTAAGATGTTCTTCTAGTTACTAAAAGGTGATTTAGGAAGGCGGGAGAAAATCTTCCCTTTTTTGCAAAAGGTAGTAACAAAAAATATTATTGTTTTTGACAAAAGACAGCAACACAATGATTACAATTACTTAAAAACAACAATAACAACAAACTAAATATATTTGTGGAATGAATGTTCTGTCATGAAGATGTTTTGCGTGTAGCCCCTGAACACTCCAGTAAGGGAATATATGTTTCACCTTCTGGTAACTGAGATCTGGATCTGATTTGTCATGTCCAATATACAGTAAAAAAGTAACTTGGTGCAATAAATAGGAACAAATATTTTCTTGTCAGTTCATATATATGTAATCTATTGGTCACAGTTATAAATAACTCTGTATATTCATTTCTGTATCAATTTCCCTAATAACCAGTGAAGGACTACACAATTGTTAGCGTATAAAAAGCCTGTTCCAGGTAAGCGGCACACAGGTTCCTTCAGGGGTGGGTGGGAATACAAATATTGTCTTTTTTGTGAAAGAAATGTCTTTATATATTGAAAAAAATTTGGAAGGTCAACATAACATCAGATTTTTACAAGGGTTACCATACCTGCCTGCTTTTATTCTCGTTCAATAACCACAGTAGCCAATTTTGTATGCAATTCTTTGTTTCTTTTAACCCAAATAACACTATATTGAAGGTATCTTTCCAGCACGTGGATTAAAGGCTGCAGATATATTCTTCATTATCTATTGGAAATATACCATACCGAAATTAAAAACTATAATGGCTGTGGGCTAAACCATAAATTCTGTTTTTTTTTTTTCACAAAAGAGCCAACATGTAAATAAACGTGACACCATCCACATAAAACTGAAAGCCGGATTTGGTGATTTTTACTGAAAAAAAAAAGGACTGGAAAAAAAAACACCAAGAAAGGTAAATTAAAACAAAAAAAGAAATATACAAGATCAGATCATAGAAAAGAACTAGGTATGGGCCTATTGGTAACTTTTGGAAATTGGTCATTCTTCTACAAGATATTTATATATAGAACTTCTATTTCAGGAAAGATAATTAAGGGCTTGAGACCACATACAGGAGCATTTCTAAAAAAGTAAAAGATAGCATGGTTTTATCAAAGCCAGATGCCAAAGCAAATTAGTATTTTTCAGAAGTATGCATAAACTTAGAAACAGGCGGGCTATAGATGTAGTGAATTTGGACGTCGCCTAAGTGTTTGACAAGAAACTATTGCATTAGGTAAAATTATTAGGTTTACAAAGGTTAATCTATAAATGGGTAGAAAATTATTTTAAAAGGTTCACAAAAAGATATTTGGGAGTAAAGCAGAATTACAAACTGGCGTAACATTTCCCACCTACTTATTGTCCATAAAGGTATCCTACATGTTTTTGTTCCAAAGAAACTGTGAAAACAAACACACATGCTCTCCTATTTCATTGTACAGTATTGCTGGAAGCAGCCATTTTTTATTTTTAGGCCAAATCTTGTTCACATGGAGAGCTGTACATATCGGAAAAAAAGCATTGTGTTCTTATAGACAGGAAAATCTTCACGGTTGTTCCACTTTAATGAATCTTACTCTGAATGGTCTAGGACTGCAAGCAAAATGGAATATTCATTGTCAGGCCTGGTGATCATTAAATTGATACAAGCATGCCATGACTATCTGCAGTGAAAAACATATTTAGACTCAGAGAAGTAAAATTCTCACTCCAATACAAGGTACTAGTAAGACTTCAAAATGGATAGAAAACAGAGAAGGGCAAGTAGTTTTTTTTGGTATTTGAGGTCCTCAGCTATCAGGAAAGGATACTATGTGGATGTATTTAAAACTGAATTAATTTCGTTTTGGGATTAAGTCATTTTAACGAATTATGAATTTATGAACTTTTATGAATCTATGTAGGAAGAGTTATCTTGTGCTATACAATGCTGTTACTGTGTGGTGAGCAACAAATTAGGTGTACCTCCCTGACTCTCTGACAGTTTAGAAACCAATTTTTTTTTCTATTTATAGGGCTATTTTGTGTCTATCTTCAACAACTGTAGATGCTGTTTAGCTGCTGTGCCCACCATTGTATTTTTTTATCCAGGTAAGATGATTTTGCTCTTAAGAAAAAAGGGATAAGTTTTCAAGCATGCATCCCACTTTCTTTCTGTACCATACCAGGTTCCATGCCTCCCTTAACATTGGAAGGGCCCATTGTTGAAGGACAGAATGCAAGGGTTTGCTGGAACGGGATATCATAGCATCTGGAACCTCTATATTAAATAACGGGTCCACCAAATATCTTCCCCCAGTCCTAAGAAATTAGGGGAACATTCCATATATTACATAAACACATATTCCCAGAAGTAATCCATTATTGATTTGAAATATTTGTGTTTTTTGTGTGTATTTGTACATGTCTCCCATAACAGTACTCAGCTCTCGATACATTGTTTTCACAGAAGTTTGTGTGTGCAGTGAGATCGGCACTCTTTTTTTTAGTTAAAGCAGGCTACATCATCCGATCTCATGGCAGCGCAGTGCGGGATTGTATGATGTAGCCAAAAGAAGGAAGAAGAAGATGGTGGCACCTCGTTCCTCCTCTGCTTTGAGGAAGATCCGGGCCAGGTATGAAGGCATCGGGGGCTCTGCAGAAGTAAAGGTAAGTGTGATTTTGTATTTTTAATTAAATTCTACTATAGGAAACAACATTGTAGCATGTTAACCCAGTGAATCACTGATTCCCTCTTACAGACCAGTATAAAGCCCCTTTTGGAGATCACTTGATGTAGGATATTTTTTTTTGTTTCCCTGAATCCACTACAGAATAACGTTCTCAAGATTCAAAGTTTTTTTTTTTTCTTGAACCTGATGAATGTGTCTAGCCATGTAAGTACATACAGAAGACATCTGAAAACAGAATACCCATTTGGCGTATGCCCTAACCTGGATCACTAGACAAATATAGTCCAACTTTGTATTATCCATCAGGTTATTATGTAAATCCCTCCTGCAATGATTGTCGTATTCTGAAATTGCACTTCTCAAATTGCTTCCAAATAATGTCTTCTCAGACACATCACATGACTTAATAGAGAACCTTTTCCGCTGTCCGCTGTAATGTAATAGCTGTAAGCAGGGCATAAATGCTCCCATTAAACTGATGTCTTTGTTGATTCAGATAGTGACAGCAGCTTCATACATTCCACAACCATCAATGTAATTGTGCAGGAAGTCTTTCCTAAAGACAAGACAAACATTACACCAAAGTCAAATATCAACATTTCAAATAGGCTGAGCAAAAGCTGGGTTTTCCTTCAAAGTAAAATAAAACACGAAGGAAAATTGTTTTAAATATATATATATAAGTACAGTATATTGTATATTGAAATATTTATTTTATAATTATTTGTTTTTGTTTTTTGTAAATAAAAGGTAGTTTCCTTCAGGGGAGGTAAGTTTTTATTTTAGGATTTTTATAAATGTCATTTATACTTGTGATTGGGTCCTGTGGCACTGTGTGTTGGGCACTTGAACGCCCCAATGAGCACAGAAAAATGTGCATACATTTATTATAACATGAATAATAGACCAGGGTAGAGCACTATGTTGTATTGCATTATATTGGAATTCGTGTTGCTAAAAGGTTACATTGAAGTACAATTAAAAAAGAATGGAACTGAATTGCACCGTATTGCAATGTGCTGCTGTGTGATGCTGTGGCAAGCGCATGAATGTGCATGTTCATACATTGCATAGGCACTTACTATTTATGAGTATGATTGGGACTAGAAAGGCCCATAGTATTGTTTTTTTTTTTTTTACATCTAGTTGCTGGCAGCATAATAACAGGAGACCCATGTTTTCCACCTATGGAAGGGAGGATGCAGCAGATCTAAACAAGGACATGAAGAAGGAAGAAGATGGCAATGCCCCTAACGGAACGGGAACAGGTGAGGACATCTGAGAATACACTGAAAGAATCTAATTTTTATATTGATGTATACGGAAATTAACCCAACTTAAAGCAGACCTAAATTCAAAGCCAACTTTGACTACTACTTTTTCTACACTTCCACTCCGTCAATGCAAATCTAAACACTGTTGGAGAACTCACAGTATACTTTAAGAGCAATGTCCCTCAGCAATCTGGGTGAGGCAAATGTTATGCGGACAAAGCCCTAGCACAGAATGGCCTCAAGTAGCCATGTCATTGAATCCTGCGGACTGGTTCTTTCTCAAACTTGAACTCTCTATCTTTGCCCTAAGAATGTAAATGACCCCATGGACTAATAATGAAATTCTACAGAGACTAATGTGACCTCTTCAGAATGTCAATGATATTTTAGATAGCAGAAAAGACCAATCGCTGAGGAGGATGAAGAGAAACATCAGCTCATGACATGATCAACACCACTTTATGACACATGACCTTTGTTGAAGACATTTGTATTTAAAATGGAAAGAACTTTGAGCAGGTTTTAACCACATTCGTCATACTTTGTATCTTCAGTACTAAAGGCTTCCTACTCTTCTATATGTATTTTTGCAGGGACTAATTACCTCCAGTCCCATGTGTGAGAGATATGTGATTCACCAAAGATGCCAAACCCAGATGACCCCAGGTAAAAAAGGTTGATGCCCCTGCAGGCCCCTTGTTGTCCCAATAGGCATTTTGAGGGGGGGAAAGGTTCGGGGAAAGAAGGAAGTGGGGGGGACCCATTGTTCTGTTTTAGCACTGTCAAGCATGTTTTCAAAACTAGTGCCAAAAGTATAGTGCTCTAGTGTCAGTATAAGCTGACATCATGTTCTAGGCTGACCTCAGCAGGGAGATTCTGATTGTTTACTATGGGGTAGAGTATTTCAAATTAGAATAATGCTTATTTAAAAATGTTGTGTAGCATTTTTAGAAATGATTACAAAATCTTTGCTAATAATAAGTCCAAACTCACTATGGTGCATACTGTAAATCAAGTGTGTGCGCATCCCGTTTTTCTATAGGATCTTGCTACCAGGAGAGGGAGCTTCTTGCGCATGCTCAGTGTTAGCTCGGTATGTACTATAGACCTGGCAATCAGCCGTGCATGCTCCCCACCCACCTTGTACTGTGAGATAATCCCAGCAGAAGCAGCATGAGATCTGTGTCTGTGTCCATGCAGCTGTCATTATCACCATGTATAAATTTTCATATCTCCTTCACTGATTATCATAGAAATGTGAAATTATTAGGGTACATAGGGGACCCCGAGAGATGTTACAAAACCAAATATAAAAAACATAACAAGTTGCCAGATAGACAAGCACAAAATCCTAATAACAATCAGGGATATTTTCACATTAAGGGGGAGCTATTTCAAGATCAGGTCCCCAAACTGAGTTCGCATGTAAGGGACCCCCGTGGGACCACATCCATTGCAAAGAGCATTAGGGTACTGTCAGTTCGTCTGTGCTGGGGTGCCTCAAATATATACTTACTCATTCACAAAATTTCAAGGCTACATTCGGACTGGGGGTGAGGTGGCACTGCTGTTACCCCTTCTTCATGCCATAGAACCCTGCTTAGGGGGAGCGCATAGAACTGCTCATTGCCGCCTGTAATCAAATCTTCTGAGGCTGCGGTGCAAGGGACTGAGCGACTGGTACGGTCCCTAATGCACATTGGTCTGGGTATGCCTGAGCCCAGTAGTTTGCAGAAGAAAGAACTCTTGAATAGGCTGACTGGTGTAATGTTCCAATATGATTCACCCCATCATACTATAATTTTTATGTATAAGAACAATCTCAAAGTATTTTTCCAGAAGAGAAGATATGGTTGCTGTTCAGTACAGCTGAGTCGTTATTCAGAACTAGACACTCATACTTATTTAGGACATTTTCTTTGAATGTGCTAAAAAGTATAGGAAAGGGAAAGTAAGAAACATGTTCAGAGAGGTTTCAGCAAAGGAAATGAATTGATTCTCTGCTCTACTAAATTACCCATGAACTTCCTGTCTGAGTGAATTAAAGTAATTGTAGCTGACAGGCCGGGGATATTCCATCATTCAACTATCCTTCCACCTTCTTACATTGAGGGACAGAAAGAGCGAGGAAATAATGCATGGAAATAAACCTAGTACTATGACCTTTTTGTTCCATTACTCTGACCTTTTTGTTCCATTATACATTTTTGTATAATAGCTTTTCTTTTACAAGTAGGATGTTCACATTTTGTGTTGTCTGCCTTAGAGGTATATTTACAGCTATAGGTCAGTAATAAAATACGGAATATCTGCTAAATACGGAGTATCTGCACAGATACAGAATGGCATTGTATCTGAAATTTATACCCGCAACAGTAAATATTAAAAGCCTGTATCAAGGGTTGGTTCCTATCCAGAAGTCAATTAAACATTACCAAAGTCAGAAAAAATGGTATCCAAGTTCAGACATTTTTGTGAGGGCTTTTCTAGACCTTCTATGTAGATGATTGTGTAAAGGACTGCAGCATCTTTTCCCAGAACTCTATGTCACATGACATCCTTATTTGTGTATATCTTATATATATATATATATATATATATATATATATATTTATATTTATATGTATGTCCTATTATATCCAATATCCAATATCCTTTATTGTGTTTCAATGCAACTGCATTAGTTTTATAGAGGTCATGTTCACTGGAAACCAAAAATGATAATGCAAAGGCAGTTGCAGTTATTTACACTTTGTCGCAACAAGTTGGTCCCTTACCCCAACTAAACTATTGTTAATGAGGCTGCAAATCTCAAGGGTGAGCAATATGGAACGCTGGAGGTTGGGAATGGCATGGCTAGACTTGACATAGACTAAACAGCAGCTCTGGATCTACTGGTGATTTAATTTGGTTTTCCACTGAAGGAAAGCTCTACATTTGCATATTTCATCCTATGTTCAGTTTGACGTGCCCAAGATTGTGACCTGCAGTATTGTGTTTGTTTTATGGAAATATTAGGAATGTTTGGTACACAGACCTGTACAGACCCAAACATTCAGGGTTAAAGTAGAACATATGCTGATACTATAGCTTTTCTTGCATATACCCCCCCCCCCCCCCATCTTATTCTCCTGTCATCATTCCAACAAGATATTGCCACCTACCCTACAGAGCCGCTTGTCTAAACGTCTAAGGTGGGCCCATGATTGCACTTTACACTTTCAAACCATTGCTTCAGCAAACTACAAACTCCTCTGGAGGGCCACCATGAATAGAAGAGAATTGGACTAACATAGGTGGGGAAACATAGAAGGGAATCTATCATTATTAATAAAGAGCAGGCTCAGATAAAAGAGGTAAAAAACCAATATAGGAGGGCAGATGTCAATAAAACAAGGGAACCAACAATATAGAAGGCCAAACACCAATAAAGGAGAAGCAAAGCAATATATTACAGCAGGGATTACGAAAGGAAAGGAAGCATCAATATAGAAGTCCAGACATCAATAAAAGAATTGAAACAACAATATAGGAGGGCAAGCACCGATAAAAGAGAAGAAGTAGCAATATAGGAGGGCAAGCACCAATAAGGGAGGATAAACATCATTATAGCATGGCAGGGGTTATTAAAATAAGGCATTCATCAATATAGGTGGGCAGACATCAATAAAGAGGGGAAAAATCATTGCACGAGGGCAAGCACAAAAAAGAGAAAGAATCAACATAAATAGGTAGGCATTAAAAAATAGGAAACACACTAATGTAGGTGTAGCATCACCAGAGGTGCTCCACTTTAGCTCTTCCATCTCACACTCAACAATTGACATTTTAATAAATCTTCCCTGTAATTCCCTTCTATTTGTCATTTACCCCTCTACAACATTTGAAACCATTTAACACACCCAAAGCTACCTATGTTATCTTCTTCAATTACTGATCTGGATCTACTTCCCCCTCCAGTATGATAAGATACACCATCAACTCTTATCCCTCTGATAACTTATATGAGCAGGATTCTCTCTTTTATTGTACCTTGGTAATGCTATCTATTTGTTTTGTAATTGTGATATGCCATTGTATGTACATTTTAATGTTTCTATGGATATGGCTATTACTTCCATGGAAAAACAATTACATATTATGAAATAGTTGAAGCAATTGATCTGTTGTGTGCATGCTTTTAAAATTTATTAAGCTATTACAATAAATATTTGTTATATTTTATTATTAAAAAAATGTTTTTTAGAACAATTTCTGTCCAATCCAATTAACAAACAAAATACAAGATGCAGATGTCGTATTATTCCTTTAGTCTGCTTGGCAACATCTAAAACGAATTAAGCTAATTTTTCATTTTCTTCAGCGGTTTATGATGAAAAAAAACAGGATATGAAGTAAATACGTAATTAAAAAAAAACATTGTCCTGTTTCCAGATATATCTTATTAAAGTACATTCTCAAAATAAATAATAAATAATAAGAGTTCCACACTTTGGATAACTATGGAAGGTCCACATACAGAGGTCCTCCGACATCACTAGGGCAGACTGATGGATAATCAAGCGGGGATGACCACTGTATTTTCTTAGGGACAAGAATGCAGTGGGGAGTCAAATTTGCACCTCTTAGTGACACTACTAGGTTTACAGGGTTTGACATTAGCTTGTAAAGTTGGTAAGGTATATTTATGAAATGGCAAAAGTTAACATAACATTTCACCTCTCTCGAACATACATTTTTAATAGTGAAATATGTTTCCCTGACCATCCCTAACAAGTACTTTATTCTATAAATAGTCAATAGTAATCATCCGTAAGAGCCCAGTTACAACTTCTTCCCAGCTTTCCCTGGGCTCTTCCTCCAAGAAGACATCAGCGAGGTCAGTTCATGTTAGAAAGCAGGGCAACTGTAGTCCAAAAACCCTTTACAAGAGCTTCCTCGGGGGTGGAGCCCTGAGAAAAAAAGATTACTCTGGAGGGTCGCTCCAACCATTTATTTCCTCCCCATTAGCTCACACTGAACAAACTCCTCCCGGAATACCTGGGGATATTATTAGTTTAGATACTGGTTCTCTCAACTATTATTACCCCTTCAATACTATCATCAGGCAGATCAATACTCCAAGCTTAGAAAAAACAGTACAGGCAGTCCCCGGGTTAAGGACATCTGACATATAGACGACTCCTAGATATGAATGGGGCTTCCCTGCTCACTCATGTGCAGGACGGAGGCTGGATGGGGGCAGTTGCATGACTTGCAGAAATAATTTTTTGCTAAACACAGCTGAGCTTGTGGATGATCTTAAGGACTGAGCTCTTTCGGCAGCCTCTTGCAACTCTTTAATGACCAAGACAAACTCTGCAGTTGTTTCATTTTGCATATCAAAGCACAGCTTGCTCCAGAAGTTAATGAATGTTTAGGCTTCATAAAGTTATTTTTATTTTGCTTTGTTTGTGATTAGCTCACAGTGAGGATGTTATACAGTAACTGACACCACGCTGCCTAATAATATGTTGAAACAACTATCTGTCCTAATTCATTTATTAAAATAATGTACCTGTTCTGACTTACATACAATTTCAACTTAAGAACAAACCTATCTCGTATGTAAGCCGGGGACTACGTGTGCAGTGCACAAAAAAGGAAAACACAAAGCTCAGACTACCAACAGACAGGCTACCAAAGCAAACACAGTGTAGATTTGGACACCCTAGTTTTGAGCAGGGTCCTTACGGTTTATATTAGCTTTAATTTTAGCATATTAGAGATAAAGAAGTGGGCATTTCTGACTTGTTTTTATAGGCACATGTTTCACGTGTGTTATTCCTATTTCTTCTTAGTCAGTCACTGACCCAGAACAAGCATTTTTTGACATCCGACTGCAGTTGCTCTTTAAATGGAAGAAGAATAAACGACGCATATTAAAAGTCCATTTAGTGACCGAAGTGGAAATTGTTATCTGTATATCTGTTAGATTCGGCCTTCCTGGTAACTTTATAAGTGTCAAGGTTCTGCGGTCACCTTCCTGAGCCCAGTTACAAGCTGCCCATCATTGAAAGTGACAAGCAAGCAATTGCCTCTTTCCAGACTGTCTACTGCATTACATTGAGGCCCAGCTAGGAAACTTGACTCCTGATCCCCAATGACAGCCAAACACATGTTCCCTTTACACCGAATTATCATATAGATTTCATCAGAATGACTTGTCTTCCCAAGCTATTTCTTTATCTTACTTCTTTACATTACCTGATCAAGTGTAATATGTTTTAAGAACAGGTTAATATATTCTGTAATATGTTTTCCTTGCAATTTTTTTTTCTGTAGATCTTAATCAAGTATATCAATGTAATATTAGTAACAAAGTTACCATTGTGAGGGCATAAAGCTGCACAAAAGCATTATGAAGCCAAAGTCAAAAAAGCACATAAAAGTAATAGTCTACTTTTATTTTTCAGTTTTACATAAATGAGGGAAAGTTTAGAGCAGATGTTACATCATTGGTGTACTGAATAGGGAGATTTTCTGTTGGTTTAATTTTTAGACACCACCTACATAGCACTAATCTGTCTCTTGTCTTTAGAGGGACCTTCCTTCCTTACTTTGGAACAGAATTATCTTCCTCTCTTCTTCTCCTTTGTTCCTTTTTGTCTGATGTTTAGATTCCTACTTTTTTTAGGACAACTTTTTTGTACCTATTGCATTTGCTTAAAGTATGTGGCCTATATAAAGTGCCAAAGTTTATTGGAGTATATATTGAAAGAAAAAAAAAAAAAAATATATATATATATATATATATATATATATATATTCAACATATACTCCAATAAACCTTGGCATAAAAAACACTATATATATATATATAGCTCAGGAAAATATAAATTATTTAAAAAAGTAAATAAAAAGTAGATATTGAACTGAAAAATATTCATACGAAACATACATTTAACTGCATATTAATAAATATACATATAAATAATATTTGCATGAAAGTGGCTGCTCATTGCCTACACTACAAATTGTATTAATTAAAAATCTTTTAATTAAATCTGATACAAATTCATTAACCCCTATATCAATTACAATCAAGTTAAATTTTAAAGATTATCACTATTTGGGGGATTCCATCCCCTATTTTAGCAGTGGCCATTGTTACTAATACTAGTTGTCAGAGAGGTGATAGAAAAACATTATTGGGGAAAATTGTTTCAATGACAATTCTTTAACAGGTAAATTCTGATCATTTTGGAGAGATTTCCTCTTACAGGCAATTTATAAAGGGAAATCTACCCAACAGAGATGGCAAATATTAATTTCAGTGTGCGTGTGTCCAGTCTGTGCCAGGATGAAGAAGGAAGACGGCATGGGACCGACTTGACTAGAATCGTGGCGGGATTGACAGCTTTCCACCTATAAAGGTAAGTGTTATTTTATTTTAATGATAGTACCACTTTAGGTGCAGGCATTGCCCATCCTAAATGTTCCTGTTGTATTTTATCAAAGGTATTATGCATGAGAAGTCATTAATTTTCTCAAGAAAGAGGAAACCACTCATCCTCTATGCCTACTCTTCAACAAAACAAAAATACGAATCACCATCATAAATCTACAATGATTTTACATTGCAGAGCTATATTCAGAGAAGGCTGAGAAATTTGAATCATCACATCCAGTTTAATGAACACAGCAGTGACCAGAGCTCCCAATTCCATGCAGTTTTGCTATGGTGGGAAATCTAAATAGTAGGTGCCAAAGCCACAGGTTTCCTACTGCTGACTAATATGTATCAGCAGAAGGAATGTAAATGTAAATATGTGTTTCACAATGTGCAAAGTATTTTACAGAACTGTGATTTATCTCAATATGATTGCATGCTTTAAAGGAGAGTCATTTTGCAGGAAAGCTATGGCTACAATTATGAACCAGGGGGTATCAGTACAAATCTAGCTGCCAGTAGTTGCCTGTAGCTGGAAAAGCTGTCTTTAAAATCCTACTACTATTTGATGTAAATTACAGGTGCATTAAAAAAAAGTATTAAAAGTCTTAAAGATTGATTCCTATAGAAACGCCTGTCACCTGTAATGTCAGGGCACCCAACAGTTTGACTTTTTAAAGCTCTCCAAGACTGGAGAAGATCGATATCACATGTGAACCTGCAAACCTTGAATGGATTACTTCCTGTACTTCCTGTAGAAGGTTTGTTCCTGGTTTGCTGGATCACCCATGTTCCCCCAGTCTAGGAGAGTTTTTATGGCCCTGATTTATTAAAGTTCTCCAAGGCTGGAGTGAATACACTTTCATCAGTAAAGCCGAGTGATCCAGTAAACCTGGAATGGATCTGGTTCAGGATTGAAAACATTTGCTAACAAATAGCTAATAACTTTCAGGAAATCCATTCCAGGTTTCTGTATAACCTAGCTTCACTGATGAAAGTGTATTCTCTCCAGCCTTGGGGGACATTATTAAATCAGGCCCAATAAGTCAGATGCAATGGGCCTGATTTATTAAAGCTCTTTAAGGCTGGAGAGAATACACTTGCATCAGTAAACCTGGGTTATACAGCAAACCTGGAATTGATTCAGTTTAGGATTGAAAACATTTGCTAACAGCAAATAACTTTCAAGACATCCATTCCAGGATTGCTGGATCACCCAAGTTCACTAATGAACGTGTATCCTCGCCAGCCTTGAAGAGCTTTAAAAAATCAGGTGCAATATATAGAAGCAATGGTCAGAAGTTCTACACACCCCCAGATAGCGGGGAATAAGATGAGTGTTGCTGCTTTGCTCTCAGTGGTCATTGTGGAATTCTTGTGGAGCAACAGGAATTTGGTTCCAAGACAAGACATGTCAAGTCCTGTATAATGGGAAGCCCAACAGCCAGCTAAACGAGTACCCATGCAGGAACGACAACTCTGCAGCTATTTGCAGGGCAGTGGCCTAGTGTTGTCACCCTGCTGTCCCGTGCAGGATCTCCTTGTTTCCTTTAAAAGAACCAAAAATATTTGTTCAAGAAAACAGTACAGTGAAGCATGATGCCAAACATACGGAAAAATAAATGTAGGGTTTATGTATTCTATTAAGCCTTTGTAATATTTTAATAGCTGGGAAAATGATGATTGGAATCTGTTTCGCTGCCACGCTGCGGGCACTCTCATTCCTTACATAAGGCCTGATGTTCTTGCCCAGTGACTCTCTATTAGATAATGCCTTCTAGTAATGCCTAAAAAACGTTCTGTACCACTGGAGTGGATTTGAAGATTTGATTTTATGAGTTCATGACAGAAATATGTTCATTCATGTTAAATTGTCAGGAGCTGGAGGAGCGCCAGGCTCCCTCTGGAGAACGTTGAGCGGGAACGCGGAGCAGCGGCTTGTTTTCTTTCCTGGATACGGCACATGTTTCTTACCAGCTCTCTTACCAAGGTATGTTTTAGAAATTGGAGTCAGTCCTCTTTGAATCTTGCCTTCCCTCGCCACTTAACTGTTCGTGCTTTGAAGTAATTTTTATTTTTTATTTTTTATCCTTTCCTTCTGATTATCCAACAGAGAATGCGGTCATTCAGTTTACTGGAATGAGCAGGATAAAAGTTTTATTGATGTTAAAATATTTTATAAAGAAGTCACTGTAATGTGCTATTAACATATGTTTACGCTTAGGGTAAAAAGAGAGGCGTTCGGTTTATGGAAATATCATTAGGTCTGGTGGTAAAGGTTTCTGTCAGAAGTAACAAAAACATGTCAGGGGCACGGATGTATTATAAAGTCACTAGGCGCTCTTTGCACGGCTGGACCGTTTCAGGCTGGATTAAATCATCTGCAGGAAAGGATGTGGGGAATGGCACAATATAGGAGCACCATGATGATTCTTCACAAATAGGCGATTTATCTTTATTGATACATTACAGCTGAACTCAATAATGAATTGTAAAGTGAATGCAGATCTTATTAATTAATCATTACATTTCTTAGAACATTCCTTGGTATCAGTTCCTACAACTCCCTATTAAGCAGTACTCGGGATGAGGGGGGGGGGGCAGGACGCGAGGCCATCTAAGTGTGCTTTATGCTACAATGATAATAAGCATGCTGATAAATGGAGAGAGAAGAGTGACAAAGGACTTGAAGATATGATTCCAAAGGCATGGTTCTTCACAAACAGGAGAGGATACACTTTCATCATAGAAGCTGGGTTATCCAGCAAACCTGGAATGGATTTCCTAAAAGTAAGTTGCTATTTGTTACCAAATATTTTCAATCCTGGACCAAATCCATTCCAGGTTTGCCGGATTGCCCAGCTTCACAGATGAAAGTGAATCCTCTCCAGCCTTGGAGAGCTTTATTAAATCAGGCCCATAGTGTTAAGAAAAGGTTTCAGACATGCATTAAATACTAATCAGTATTTCTTACTGTTAGGCCCCTCTGGGTCTAACGAAAAAAAGAAGAATGTAAATTTTTGTTCTGAATATCGACTATTGAAATATCTAAATAAAAGAAGAATATCTAAAGCAAAGAAAAGAGAAACCTTACAAAAAATTTTACAGGATATAACCAAAAAAAGCTTTTGATAAAGCACTTGGCAACTTTTACAGGGCGCCTTCTATGGGATTAAAATTGAAGAGGATTTTTAGGTTGAGAACAAGCAATTTTTATATCATTTTAAACTTGTGCATTTACCAGTATGAAACTGAAACCAAAAAGTTTCAACAAGAATCTAAAGTTGGGATTTTCTGTAGCTCTGTTTCTATAAAATTGACCACCTGCTGTTAGGTAAAACAAGGCTTTAATTGCAGGATTGATAGCACCCATATCCTAGACACTCGTCTGAATATGAGACAGGAACAATTCAGAATTCTAAGTAGGGAGGAATGAGGTTACATCGAAACTGCTAATTTAAGTGAAGGTTATGCATTGGGGTACTGATTCAGGTTAGTTTGTGGTAACAATGAAGCACTGGGCAGGGGAGTTAAGGTTATGCCTTAAGGTTAACCCAACTCAGAAGGGGTTAGGCACCAAAAAAAGGATTTAGGGTTAAGCACAAAGAGGAAGTTAGTGTTACCCAACCAGAAGGAAGGTGGGGTTGGTAATGTTAAGCAAAGTAATCCAGGAGTCAAGAATAGGTAATAGGATGGGATATTAGCACTTAAAGCACGACAATCTGACAAGGTAGGCTATTTTACTATACCATTGGCCTAATATCATGGAGTATCCCTCATAGTTCTAAAATTCCTCCCATGTAAAATATACACAAGTAAAACAATATAATATATTTACAATTTTGCAGCAAATTTTCATATCTACTATGTTATATAAACTACAGCCATCTGTTTAAAATGGATATCCAGGCAAACAGCTAAATGCACTTATTTTTACCTAAAAATACAGGAAAATTGACTTGAACACCTAGCGCACAAAATTTTCAAATCTTTGGTAATATTCAAAGCAGTAGTTATTAGAAATGCAAATAAAATTAATTTGAATAAATACATAATGGTGTGATAATTTAAAAACTTTTATTTAAAATAAGAGAAAAATTTGCTAAAGCTCAGTCTAAATATTCCCCTTTATATTACAGGTTTAAGAATTTTGTGTTGGTTAGCATGGGTCACTTGCTCTTAAGTTATCTTTTGCGTTTTGTTAGCCACCAATAGATGGCACTGTGTCCTCATGTAATGTCTGCAACAAACTCTTGTCTTTAGTCTGCAAAGGTAAGGGTTTGTTACACACAGCTCCATGAGGACACAGCTCCATCTATTGGTATGATTTGAGTAAAGTCCTAGATTCTTTTTTATTGGTATTTATACTCAAGTATTTAATGATATATTGGAGCTGTTTTAACTTCCAAAGAATTTGCAAAGTTGGTCAGACATGATTTACATATCCTAGTAACATCCCTGACCTGTCTCTTCCCTATTGCAGTATCTCAATACAGATCGATCATCTTCATATCCCTAATTAGTGACTGTATTGGTAGTGCAAAATCCTAATAGAAAGGGAAAGATTTATAAACAAAAGACATACAAAGTTCATATTGTATTGCACTGTATTAAATTACTTTTAAAATAAAAAAAAATAAATTTACACACATGGACCTTGTTAATTTATTGTTAGAAGTTTTTCCTATTGCATGTTTTAATACCTAGGGAGCATGCGAGATCTAGATCTCTGCTGCTTGCCAGATTCTGACCTTAGAACAATTCTCTATAATTGACGATGAGCACTCTTCACCTCAAAAGAACAACAAAAGAGACCCATTTATTTTTTAATTACATCCCTTTGGCTTTTTCTTTACCAAGCCGTACTTCCCTAGCTTCACCGCCAGTGAAGACATCTTCCTTTAATATTACCCCATAGAGACATCCAAAATCTGCAGCCTTTGTCAACACCGCTTCATCTTCTGCAACTGACAACACAGAAGACCGTGGAGAACGTCTTATAATTTGCCAAGAGACTGAAAAGCTTTTCTACCAAGATTTAAAGATCGGAATGCTTAGTATCAATCAGTATTCTCTTTTCTTAATTTTACCCCTTGATTAATAGCAGATGGGGAAGCAATCATCCGTAGGAAATGAGAACGGTCTGTGGGACTCCATCATACGTAATACCGCAGATGAGAACATTGACTTGGAGAGTCAATAGTGTGTTGAGTTTACCTTGTGGTTACTGACAAGATAATGCCTGATGACGATCACATATCATATGTAATTTGTTTATTATTACACAGATTGGGAATTTAATCGCTCCTAAGTGAAATCCATTTGTGGCCAATATTATTCTCATTAGTATTACACAGAGAGATATCCCAGATAATTATATTTGTACTAACATAGGCAGACATGGGTTAATTGCACTACGTACATGTGGTTAGAATGTGATAGCGGGTTATTGGTTTTATTTTGGTGTAGAGGTGAAAAAATTACCATTTTAAGATCTCATTTTCAGCCAAATATATGTATTTTGTTGTGGATAGGGTGGGAAGGGGAGAGACCCCCCTCACTTCTTATGAGTACAAAAACAAAAACATATTTTGGTAGGAACAGGAAAGGTTAGAACTTTGTTTTTTTTGCACGTGCCATCTCATTCCAGGACACCTACATCTCCAATTTCTTGCATGGGGACATAAATCAAGACAACATTTCTCCAATGAGCAAAAAAAGCTGATGGAGATGCCAACTTTTCCCTGCACAAAATAGAAATATTATTTTTGAGTGTAGATGCTTTTTAAACTGCTATGATAGTCCATAGCAGTTCAAAGAGCAACTACAATCAAAAATTATGTTTCAAATTCACTGTTCAGTTGATTCAAAAGACCATTTTGTATTTGTATGCTCTAGCTAGTGTAGTTCTGTAGGGGGCAGTACTATCCATGGCAAGCGTGCATGCGCATCATTGTTATGTAAACGTGCCCGCTACGCTACACCCCTGCCTATGTGTCACTCAAAGGGGAAGAAACTTCCCCCAGAATGACGTCATGATACCAGAACCCACCCACAGGCTCAGACCTGCAATTTGCGAATGGGTGCGTTCTGGTATCATGACGTCACTCTGGGGGAAGTTGCACAGCCCTGAGACTGAAGTTCCATACAGGAGACATGGCCCACGGCTCTTGCTGGTTGGACCACCAAAGAATTCTATGAAAAATAAGAGTGGGCACGTGCCCATTCCCGAAAGAAGAGAGCACTGTTCCCACCAGTGCCCATCCCATTACACCCCTATCTATTAGTTTGATAGATAGATAGATAGATAGATAGATAGATAGATAGATAGATTAGATATATTAGTTTAGGGAATCTCAAAGTGTTACTGAACTTGTATCCAGGCTATACGCACAAAAATATTTTTATATTCCAAAAAATGGTAAAAGGACTGGATCACCCAGGTTCTCCCTGGTTCTCTCCTCTCTATCTTCTCCGGTCTTGGAAATCTTTAATGTATCAGGCCCCATGCTGTCAGCACAGTAAAATCTCCCTGTATGTCTGCCTGTATTTAATATTCCAACACATTTATATAAAAAATGTCTTTCGTATGTATTAAAGCCTCACAATCAGGAGCCCTTCAAATTTTTCACCACTGGCACACCAGTACAGAAATAAACCAATGGAACCAATCACAGTCCGCTCTTTGATCTTATTTTTTGCAAATTATATTCTATTAGTCAGAATTAAGAATGGTTTAAACAAAGAACTAATTGCATTTTCTTCTTTTTCCTCTGTAAACCTTTACCTAAATCTATGCTATTCCTTCTTAGCGTTATTTAAATAAATACTTTAGACTCCTGGTAATCCAATTTAATCCAACACGTTAAGTCTTTAAATATACAAAATATTGGAAGCCCTTTATTCGCATGGCTGGTGGGAATTCCTTTTTTCTTTCTTTTTTATTCCTGACATAAACAGCCAAAGCTAACAATTTAAAAAACGGCTTCTCAAAAAACCGCAGGGCAGAATGAACCTTTTTAGAAGATTACCTGCGCTTTTCCAGAACGGCGCACACAAGGCCCTTTGTGCGTGATTGGTTTGTGAAGGGTCGATTTATTATTAGTAAATGCATGCCTCGCTCAAAGCCTCAAAGGTTTCTGGATAGGCCGCACTTCCATATTCTATAAAAGGAGCCTTTGAGAATTTCTTCTTTTGCTTTTTAGCAAAAATGAAAACATATGTCGGAATGTAGTCATTTCTTACACAGTACCCAACCGTAAAATGAGTCTTTATAACATAGAAGACATTCAGGTTGACAGCAGCATCTCTTCAATAACGTTTTTCCTTACATATAGTTCTGATTTTGGAGAACGGTAGGGATTTACTGTAAAATTTATCTGCGTGGAATGGATATTTTGGCATTTGTTTATAGCGTTAATGCAACCGCTTAATTTATCTTAAGCCACCAACAATTCATTTAATGCCTTGCATTTACCATAAAAGCTCATATGTTCTGTATAATGATAGATTTGACCTAGATGGAATGAAGTCGTGGAAAAATTAATTTCCTTGATCTTTTCTAAAAAAAAAAAAAAAAAAAAAAAAAAAAAAAGGGAAAATAGGGGCTACACAAACAAACTCATTTAAAGGTAATGTAAACTAATCAATTAACTTTTCTCATTGGTTTCCTTTTGATCCAGAAGAATGAGACTTGTAAAATAAGAGTTGAATTGTTGCAGCTCTCTAAGTGTTAATACAACCTTAGGTGTATTTTTTTTAATAGAATATAAATGCCTGAACTTGAATTGGTCTCAGGCTTTTGCAGTCCTTGTACAGCAAGGCAACAAGGAGTGACAATAAGAATTCAGATAGAAGGAGAGAGGAAAAGGACAGAAAGATGAGCTCATCAGTGTTTTGCTTCTACTGTCCAATCACATGCAGGGCCAGATTTCTCATAAGGCCCCCAGGCTTTACTATACCTTACTATATGGCCTTACTATATCTATTATATTACTAAAAATGGCAGGTAAATGGCTGTTTTACATACAACCAGCATAGCTCCCCCCATCAACCTTCCATTTTCATCATGGCCCCCTCCCATATTTGCCCCTCCAACTCAAGCAACTTGGCCTAGGGGAATAAAAAGTAAAACTCCTTCCCTGATCACTGGCTGGGGCAGGTTTAGGACAACCTGATTTTATAAAAAGTGCATTGAATAATACTAAGGATCGGACTGAGGATATCTACAAGCAGAAAATAAATATTGATTTTTACTTTTACTTTTTTGTATTTTAATGGACTATTGAATTGTATCTTAATTGTGATTTGAGTTCTATTTTAGATATAGAATTGGACAAATTTTCAATATATTTTCCCTATAAGGCCAACAAAATGCCCAGTGATTCCACCAGAAATCTTTAAAGCTCCTAACATTCAATCGAATTTGATCTGACATTGCAGCATTGATCTGAAAACAATGTTGCCTGAATTATTTCTGTGGGCATTAGAACATTTCCTTACTATGTTATAGAGATTATGATAGAGGAGGTGTTCTGCAGCTAACAAACAATCTAATCTAGGGTGACAAAAACATTCTTACATAGACACTGTCCAGTAAATTTGGGGCAAAATGTGAATAATAGGCAAGATTGCCAGCTAAAATGAAGGAAAAAAAAACTTCATTATCATGCTAGACTGCAATATATTATTATTATTATATAACAGAGGGGCCCTGAATCTAAGATACCCAATCATACAGTGATGATCTGTGCAAGGGCATTGGGTTTCTTATTCAGCTCAACGATGCCCAGATCTCACTTTTCCAAACAGCATCTCCTAGTAAATGTTTGTATGCATTAAGGAGATGCGAACATATATTCATACAGAAGGTCATATTGACATCAGCATTATTATATAATGCAAAGACAAAAACATCATGTTAAGTGAAAGTGCAGGTATACTTGGTAGTGCAGATAAACTTACACTTAGTTGCACCTCAGTGCTGCTGATCTCCTGCAACCGCTATGGAGCCATGCCCCGTCTTCATAAACTCTAGTGATGACTGCATGGCCACAGTGGATCATTGCTGCATAATACGTGATGAAAGGCCACTTGTAGTCTCCATCAGAAGTCCATGTATTGAGGTGTCTCCTTAAACATTATTGTGAAATATCAGGAAAAACATATGCCTAATAAAAAAGACAATAAAAAAATACCTCCTTAGTAATATGGCTATTGAAGGAAAAAATAGGGAAAGCTTTTCAAATTTTATTTAAAACATAAAACAGAATAGAAAATAAAATGCATGGACAAGGAAAAAATATGGTGACTTTGACAGGGATTACTAAAAATTGGCTAGCATAAATCATACCCGACGCGTTTCACAGATAAAACCGCTTCTTAAGGGGGTAGGTAGCCAAGAGAAAGCTTTAAAGCACTCAGCACTTAAATATTTTTTACAGGTTGTAGTTGTTGTACTTTAAAAGTTTTGCCAGCCTGTTGAATGATATGAATCCTTTTCTATGATCACCTACAATAATTCATCTTGATTTTAGTTGTTCTGTTGCTTTCTCCTTCTCTCAGACTCCCCTATTTCCATTTCCAATATTTTGTTCCAGAGAATCATCTCAAAAAGTATTGAACAATTGCCCAAAAACTTGCAAAGAAATATTTCAGTGACCTTCACAGTTTTGAGTTTTTGTGTGATCACTTTAATTGTTTTTTATTAGCAGTTTTGAAATGATTGTTCACAGATAGGATCATTTGTTTGACCACAAGCAATATATGTAATCTAAAGCATTGTGTTTTGTTTTCTTACTAATAAGTAGTGAAAGGAGAATATTTTAAAGGGAAACTATAATTCTTTTATCATCTTGAGTTCAAGCCAACCTTGAGTACTAAGCTCAGGAGGTAAAATGATAATTTACTGGGTTTCAGGTGCTAATTCAAAGCCCTCTATAGGGGCTCTTGTATCAAATCACTGTAAACCCAATGCTTTATCTGAAGAGGTGCAGTCAGGTAGTGGGACATCTTTACTTAGAGCTTCTCTAGCCAATATGGTCCCACAGCTCCACCAACACAACCTGGAGAACAGGAGCAGATATACCAACATAAGGATTCTTGAAGCTAAGGTGGGTTAGATTTGGAGGGTACATTTCCTACAAAATTTACAGATCTATAAGTGACCCAGCCCAAGGGACACACTTTAACCAGAAAGCCTGGTTAAAGGGCTGATCAGTTTACATGGCTCTAGGAAATTCTTCCAGGTCTCTGTAGACTCTAGAGGTACAAGATCCATAGCTTCAGAGGATCATACTGATGGGGGTAACATTTTGGATTGTCCAAACAGATCCTGGACTGGTAAAACTTCAATACTCTCTAGGCTCCAGAGGATTATCTCATCTCAGACACAACTCCAGAAATGAAGCTCTGATTGCATGATTTGCAGAAGAAATCTTTTGCTAAACACAGCTGAAGTTGTGAGTGATCTTAAGAACTGAGCTCTTCTGCACAGATTTACATCTTGTAACTTTTTAATGACCAAGACAAACTGCAGTTAATGATTATTGCATATCAAAGCACAGCTCTCAATTCAGCTTATGAACAAACCTACAGTTCCTATCTTGTATGTAACCCAGGGACTACCTGTAGATAAACATTTCATATCTGGGCACATTGGGCCTGATTTATTAAAGCTTCCCAACACTGGAGAAGATAGACAATTATGGGAGAGCCTAGGTGATCCAGCAATCCAAGAATGGACCTGGTCAAGGATTGAAAACATGTGCCAACCAATTTTTGAGAAATCCATTCCATGTTTGCTGGATCACCCAGGTTCTTCCATGATAGTCTATCTTCTCCAGTCTTGGAGAGCTTTAATAAATCAGGCTCATTGCCTTGTATCTGGGATGACCCCAAAAGCCTCCTGGGTGGCATGGGTATCCCGGGAGGCTTTCTGCTCCCAATTATTCTTGATTGCCTAGGCGATCGTAAAATAGGAGGCAGTGCTGCACCCTTTTTTTAAAAAACACCTAAAAAACAAACAATCAAACATACAGAATGGTTACCTTACATAAAAGGGTTGTCTTCTTCGGATTACTCATCCCACTTGGCACATTTTTCTGAAACAAACTGCATTTTTTTGAAATTGTTATTCTTACTCTCTAAGTCTTGAAAACTCCAACAGTGACCTCATTCTACTGAAGTTCCTCATTCTGTTCTTGTACCCATGGGAGTTTTTCTGGCCACCCTTGCACTCTTCAAGTTATACTGTTCAACTCTTCACAATATAAAAATTATTTTAAAATTCTGTAGGGAAAGCAGAATCCTTCATTAAAGCCACATTACTTGCGCTAATCTAGGAACTCAAGCTCAGAGAACTCATCAATGGAAGCCTTAGAGATATTGCCAAGTGGTTTACCTCTCCAGCATCTACCAAAAATCTAATTCTAAGTTTTGGATGCACTGACATATAATTAATTGTGGGTTTAGACCTTTGCTCATAATGATGGAAGCTGGTCCAACAGTTTTAATAACTAGACAATAAGTAATGTTCCTCTAGATTGTATGCCTATTAATGAATCGATTAGACAAACCCAACTAATATTTTGTACCATAACTCAGATGTAACCAGAACCTGTGCTGTGTCTCCTTCGTACAGTGAATGTGATGACACAATGCTCTGTGTATGCTGCATCCATCAATCTTCTAGGGTGAGGTCATGCTTTTTGGAGGAAATCCATCATTAGCAGAGCAAAGTAGACAGACAGCTCCCTGGCTATAGAAAAGGAGGACTGCAAATCCCATGCTGTCCCACAAATATTATGTATAGGGAGATAAGAACCTGCGTCCTCAGATACCCAACTAAAGGATATGCAATATGTTACATGGAATTACTAAGGAATAAATCCTCTTAGGATCTAGCTATAACTATACTTGCAGAGCAGCTGTTTTGTACTCGATTACACCCTAAGGATACTTGCTGAAAGACCTTTTCCATCTTCAGGACAATCTTGAAGGCTATTCAATGCACCAAAGACAATACTAAGCTCAGGCCAGTTTTTGTTTTAACCCAGTGGCAGACTTTAAAGCCTTGGCTTTGAGCCCATGGACCAGATGTTTTCGCTTCCTCTGTAATAGTAAATATAGAGATGGAATCCTGCAAATGGAATGGAATCCCTGTTGATTTAATTTGTTTGTTCTTTCACCACTGCTCAAATCGTCTCAAGGTAAAGCTGCCAAAGGGAAGACAGTCATTAGATGTCCGTGAGGAGTCCACTAATGTAATCATCTTTTGTACATATTGCATTCAACTATTTACTGGCTATCTATGTCTACATTTACATTGTAACCAATTATATTTTCCACTCCTATGAATTCATACAATATGAGTTTATCTGAAGATTTTGGTCATTCACAATGGTTCACTTAGCTTCTCTTGCATGGTATGAGAAAACTCTAATTCATTTTCTTAAAGCGGACCTATCATTAGATTTTGTAACATTATATAAAAGCATAGATAACCCTTTTTTTCATTTTTTACATTGTGTTTAATTAAAAGAGGAGGAGCCCGCAGCCTCCTGGCATACATAACCCACAAATTCCAGGAGGCTGCCAATTTCATTGCACATGCGTGAGATCGACACTCCTATTTTGAAAGCCCCTTTTGCTTCCAAGCATGTGCATAAGAGACTTTCCTGTAATGTAAAAAATGTGGTCATATTGGGTGAGACCAGCACTTTTTTAACATTTATAGGAAGTCCTGTCACCCAATCTCTCGCCTGCGCTGTGCGAGGCCGGTTGGCGTCACAAGAAGAAGGAAGTAGATTTTGGTGCCCAGTGTCCAGCTCGTGCAGCAAAAAAGAAGGATAGGACGGTGTGGGACTAATTGGAACAGGATCAAGGAGGAATCAACAGTGTTCCAGATGTAAAGGTAAGTGTCATTTTTTTCATGACACTTCCACTTTAAGTCAAAATTATATTTTAATTTAAATAAAGCAAGTATAAGGTAAAATCTGTTATTTTTTTTTTTTGCATTTTTTGTATTTCCTTTACTTTCTATAGCCACAACACCAAGTGAGAGGAAAACTACTAGAAGAAAACTAGGGATATTTCTGATCTTTCTGTTCGCTGATGGACAATCAAAACTTAAACACAGGCATCTCACATGCATCTTCACCATATTCCAGTGAATGTCAGATTCACTGCTTAGTGAGGGAAATTCATCTCTCAGACAGTTGTAGTATTGGAAGACTTTGTATTCCCCTCCTCACTTTTTTTAATTATATTGACCAGTGACCTCTAGGACAGAGTAAACCTCCATAAAGGAGAAAAAGACAGCAACAAGAACCTGACATACATTCCAAGCCTCCCCTATTCTAAAAAAAACAGTTTTAGGGTTTAGATATACAGTAATGCCAAGAATGTCTTTAGGGTTGACATATATCTGTTAACAACACTGTTATTCGGCCCTCCCCTCAGGCACGTTGTCTTGGTGTCACCTTTGACTCGGCCCTCTCATTCACCCCCCATATTCAGAACATTTCCAGGTCCTGTCACTTTCACCTACGCAACATCTCCAAAATCCGCCCCTACCTGTCCCCTGAGACCACCAAACTCCTTGTACATGCTCTTATCATTTCTCGTCTGGACTACTGTAACATCCTTCTCGCTGGTATTCCACTAACCCGACTCTCTCCTCTACAATCTATTATGAATGCTGCAGCCAGACTCATCCATCCTTCCCTCCGCTCCTCTTCCGCTACATCTCTTTGTAGTTCTCTCCATTGGCTTCCATTTCACCTTAGAATCAAATTTAAGCTCCTGTGCTTTGCCTTCAAATCCCTACACAGTTATTGTCCCACTTACATCTCTGACATGGTTAAAAAATACTCCCCCTGCCGCTCTCTCCACTCCTCCAATGACCTACTAATGACTTCCTCACTCATAACCTCATCACACGCATGGATACAAGACTTCTCTAGAGCTGCCCCGACTATCTGGAATGGTCTTCCTCGTCCTATTCGGCTTGCTCCTACTTTCTGTTCATTTAAAAGAGCGCTCAAAACCCATTTTTTCAAACTTGCCTACCCGGCTTCTTCTGTCATTTGAAACCATCACTACTTCCCACACTACATATCTCACATCCTTTTGTGTGTGAAATTCCCCCACCTACTAGATTGTAAGCTCTTCGGGGCAGGGTCCTCTCCTCCTGTATCACTGTCTGTATTAGTCTGTCATTTGCAATCCCTATTTAATGTACAGCGCTGCGTAATATGTTGGCGCTATATAAATCCTGTTTAATAATTAATAATAATAATAATAATAGGGTTATGGGTAAAAGCCAGGGGTGGACATAGTGAAGTACAAAAAGGTACCACTACACAAGGGCCTGTACCCTAATCAACCAACATGGTCCCATATGAGTTTTGCACAGGCGCCCAATGTTGGCTTTGTCTGCCACTGGTTTAAATAATATAAAAAACATTTATTTTAGTATCTGTAATTTACTAATGATATCAATGTATGGGCATCTATTTAAAAAAAATGAATATGAAATTATTCTGATGACTTCTAAAAGATGCAGTACAGGAACAAGAAATCCTTTCTTGGATTACAGAAGTCCTCCACATCTTGAGTTGTCTTTATTTAAAGTCATAAATCTATCAAATCCTCTTTGAATCTGATGCACTAATTGCCCAGCATGGGGTATTCTTCCTTTTCAGCATACCCAGGAGGTGACAGAAGTGGATAATGCACAGTCCTACATCTGGACCGACACAGCAGCTTGTGATCTGAGGGACCTCTTCCTGTAGGACATCTGTAAATTGGTTGTACCTTGACGGATGTTTTCAATAGAAATGTTCCATTTTAAAGGAGAGTTCCAGGCAAAAGACAAAATCCAGCCATAAATATGCAAAGTCATTAGCTAAATATTTGTGTCTGCTTTTCATTTGTGGAAAATATGTTCAAGTCTCAAACTACAGCTAAGTGCTTTGTAGTTTGGGTGCTGATGTGACAACCAGCAGCCTACAAGGACATGTGTTACCAGCACATCTTTATCTCTTTTTGGCAAGATTTTGTTAAATCCTTGTCCAGCAGAACTTTGTATTTCAGATAAAGTAAGGAAAAGGGGTAGAATTTCTAATAAGTTTTTACAGCTATATGCAACCTGTTAGAAATAGTCCCCCCATTGTCCCTTGCTAACAAGAGTTTCATCAGAGCGAAAATAGAGGAAAATCTGCAACGGAAGATAGACAACATTAAAAAATCTGAAGGTATTTTCAGCCCTTTTCCAAATTACAAACTATAAACTTTTTTCCTGCCTGTATTGTTGTTCCATTTCCATCCATAGACGTGAAGGTAAAATTCTCCAATGGGATGCCAGATAGCAGTAGCAGTCCCAGGTTTGAATCTTGTCCAGGACACTATCTACATGGAGTTTGCAGGTTCTTCACGTGTTTGCGTGAGTTTCCTCCGGCTAATCGGGTTTCCTCCCACATTCCAAAAACATGCTGTTAGGTTAATTGGCTTTTCCCCAAAATTGACCTTAGACTGTGGTAATGTTATATGACTATGGTAGGGACATTAGATAATGAGCATCTTTCAGTTAGTGACATGACTATGGACTTTGTACAGCGCTGTGTAATATCATGACACTATATAAATACTGTATAATAATAATAATGATATATATAAAACTATAAAAAAGACAAGGCTTGACATAAACTTTTACTTATGAAAACCTTAAAAGTAGTCAGAGATTTTGGAATCACCTAGGTTCCCTTTATCTAGGCAAACGTTGTGACTACTTTGGAAAAGAGCCATATATGGTCTGAATGTTCTACTCATTTCACATGATTATAAATCAGTGTTCTTGAACGTATTTTACAAGGGAATAATAATCTTTCGTGATCATTTCTAGTGACAAATAGTAACAGATAAACCAACCAGAATTATACACACAACGCTAATTATGTTCTATAGAGAGTGGAGCAGGAACGAGGGGCACCTCTCCTGCCTTGACTTGTATACTGGTCATTCCCCATTGGTTGGAGGGATCCATGAATGACTTCAGGCGACCGTTGTACTTGTACATGTCAGATTCTTGCCTGAGACAAGCACAACCATTTGTCTTGGTCAATAATCATCTGACGTGTCTACATTACCCTACATGTAGGCAAAATCATTGGTATTCGTTAATCTGACCTGAGAGGCACAAATTGCCCATTGCTCAAAGAACCCCTAACAATATCTGGAGGAACCTTGGTTGAGAAACACTGATCTATTTTTTTTTCCAATAAAAAATTATCCTTTATGAGTTCCTGTAGTCTCATAATAATATGAGTCTCCAATGCTTCAGAATGTTTGGTCCCAATGGAAAGCTAGTTTTGTTTCTGTGGCTTGTGCATTCTTCCTTATAAAATGAAAATTAAAATACGGTAATATGTTAGTTCTTTTTGTGAGAATCAGTAATTTACAATAAACTACAGGTTGTTTTTTGGAAAGCCCTGCTCTAAAGCTAAGGTCTAATCTTTGTATAAATTTTGTTTTCTCATTTTTTTGGTATATATCTTCTTTTAGACCCAGTGACATTATTACCTGACTTCAGTAGGAATAGGCAAGCAAATTTTTTTTAATTTCGATCTCACGGCGAATTGGGGTTTTCTCGCTGACAGAACATTAAAGTGAGAACAGCCTTGTGATTCGCCACGAGGTCGTGTTCTCTCCGAACTCAGATGAACTCTCAATGGCACTCGCGTGCCTCCAATCAGCTGTAACCGTGGTTCCCACGCTCCCCAGGCTGTACTTATCAATGATAAGTACAGCCTGGTGACTGTGGGAACTGAACTCAGATGAACTTTCAATGGAGAAACTCCACTGAGAGTTCGTCTGCAGTCACAACTAATTGGAAGCACTCGCGTGCCTCCAATCAGCTGTTACCGCAAGTTCCCAGGCTTCCCAGGCTGTAATTATCAGCCCAGTGACTGTGGAAACTGAACTCAAATGAACTCTCAATGGAGAAACTCCATTGAGAGTTCGCCTGCAGTCACAGCTAGATGGAAGCACTCGCGTGCCTCCAATCAGCTGTGACCGCAGGTTCCCACGCTCCCCAGGCTGTACTTATCAACCTAGGGAGTGTGGGAACCTGCACGCTGGACTTCAAAGGAATTCGCAAAATCGGTTCGATGAAATTTCGCGGACCCATCGGAGGTTGGGGGGAATTTTCGCAAGAATGTCAGAGGCATTCTCGCTCATCCGTAGACTTCAGTGCGTCTCTAGACAGTGATAGACTGCAGATCCGGAATAAATCTGAAGGCTTAATTTTCAGTTTTAAATAGAAAGTGAAATGTTCAGAACCATTCTTAGGATTTTTTAATGTTCTTGTAGGTGAGATTTGCCCTCACTTCTATTCTCAGACAGCAGACAGGTAGGGAGAGGAAATCTCCCCAATAGTAGCCCATACACTTTTAAAGCCAAGCAGAGGTTTTAAATCCTTGCTGATCAAAAATTACTACTTTGGTTACAGTTGGGCTTTTTAAAAATGATTAAAAAACAAAAAGCTGTGTTTAATGACAATCCGTCACTTCTACTATTTGTCTTCTAATAATTCCGAAGAAATACATGACAAACGGAGAATGTATTCACTCTATGTGTTCGATATACAAAGAACATTGTAAAAAAATAGGAAAAGAAAATGCAAACACAGACAGCTCCCTGGAAAACAGAGCACAGACAGATAATAAATCTCTCTTCATTTCAATTGGTTTCCATCTCAGATGGAAGTTATCTGCTAATGATTTACCTTGCTGACTTCTAAGATACACACTCCTTTAATGTTCTGAGACATTTTAGAAATTTTTGTGTTGACTGTACAGAAATGTAGACAACTGAAAGAAAGCTTTTATCACTGTGATTTGTATAAGCCTTGGATATGTACTTGTAAGTAAATTCCTAGTGATTTATTCAGAACATGGTAAAAACATGTGTGACCACACAAATGACATGCAGAGCTCTTTTTAGCAAATGTCAGATGGGAAATTTTGCATTTCTTTTGAAACCTGTTAAGTAGAAAGCCTTTGCTCTGCTGACAAGTGTTAGTTGAACTGCAAGTAAATTGGAGATGAAAATTCCCATTAATCAAATCAGCAAAGAGGTTCACAGTTAAGCTAGAGGCCAATGAGGGCTAGAGGTTTTTTTTAGGGACTGGGGCAGCATTCTGCAATTTTCTGCTATAAAAATAGAGCCATTGTACAGGGTCCCTCGTTCTCCAGGGCCCCAATTGACAGAATGATATTGTAGCATTGAACTGGAATAATGCTTATTTGGGGCCTCCTCTTCATATTTATTAAAGGCCCTATTTTCTGAAAAACCAATGCTGCATATGGAGCTTAGGATACTGTCTTGGAATATACTGCCAGACAAATACCCCCAGAACATGGAAAGCAAACATTATTAAAGTTGTTTTGCTGTCCTCCCCCCATTTTCACCCATTTTTCCGCGGAGAGAGAGAGAGCTACCTGTCTGGCCTTAGTGTGAACTTAACAAAATGTGATTCTTTCAGGGCCATTTCTTCGTTCTCCCTTCCTAGTTAACTCCCCCCGAGCATGCAAAACACTTCTAATAACACAGAAAAATGTTATATGCAACAGGAGGATTGAAGAGGGTGAGACAGGATATCAGTCACATAATTTTACATATAGAAAAGGTGCAGGGAAACAGCACCCATATATATATAGCCCGTATGCAAAGATGGGACATTAGCAGCCTCTGGACAATCTCCAATGGAGAATCTCCATTGAGAGGTCATATGAGTTCAGTATGCCTGCGGTCACAGCTGATTGGAGGCACGTGCCCTGCACCCATGTGCCTCCAATCAGCTGTGACCGCAGGTTCCCATGTTCCCGGGGCTGTACCTAAAATTGAAAAGTACAGCATGCAGGCGTACTGAACTCATATGACCTCTCAATGGAGATTCTCCATTGAGAGGTTATATGAGTTCAGTACTCCTTCCTGATTTTTTTCTTGCTTTGTACTGTGTTGTGCAGAGCTGTGCGAGTCTTGACCTGTCCTTTTAAATGTGATTGGAGGCTGTTGAAGCTCTACACCGTCCCGAAAAAGAACCCAAATTTTCCCCCTATTGACTTTAATGGTGTTCGAATTTGATGTTCGATCGCCCGAACAATATCGGCCTATTCAATCGAATAGCCGTCCAATCAAATAGTGAGAAGTTCAACCAACACTATTAAGTGGTGACACTGAAAGGTCGGTGGTAACAAGCATTTGAAATGAGCAGCCTGCAAGCAATCAATGTGTGTATGTTTTATGTGTGTGTATGTAGAATGGTCACACAACATGTGGTCACACTCCTTTTATATACCGTATTTTCCGGAGTACAAGACAACTTTTTAACCCCGAAAAATCTTTGACAAAGTCAGGGGTCGTCTTGTACGCCGGGTACCAGTACTTACCTGCAGCGCCCGGTGTCCCTGCGAGTCCTCCTGTGCCTCCTTCTGTCTTCCTGCTTTTCAGCTTACACGAGTCCTCCTGGGCAGGCTCGCGTTGCTTCACAGCAGGACTCGTGTAAGCTGAAAAGCAGGACGTGAACCTGGATTGGCTCTCCAGTGGAGAGCCTGGATTGGCTCTTCACTGGAACACGCCCATTCATTAAAGGAACGTGCCCATTCATTACTTAGAACTAGTAGTGTACAGTTCTTTCTGCCTCTCAGTTCTCTCACAATAGTGAGATCTGACAGGCAGAAGGAACAGTACAATACTGGGCATATAACACGACCCCCAAATGATTGGTTAGAATGGGGGGTCGTCTTATACGCCCAGTCGCCTTATACACCGGAAAATACGGTATGTATTTTTTGGGGATTTCTTTCCTCCATCCCTCTCCATTTCTGCCAGTGGACATATGCCCTCTAGTGTATGTAACATCTCCCATTGGGCTGCACTATAGATCTAAACTCAATTCTTACTGTAGCCATAAAAAGACATGATTAGAGCTAAAAACAATATCTGAATAAACCAGGAGACCTAGGCCTAAGTGTCCACCATATTCCACTTACAGACTGGTGTTAGATAAAACAAAGTACTAGAACCAGGAATTGGAAAATTTGCACCACAAAGGCCAAGACAAGGACAAAGAGTGTAAACTGTTTTGTGTTTTTTCTATAACTAGAACAAGCAAAAAAATAGCATGTATCTATGAGGAAGAGGTCACTACAAAACTCTATAACCAGGAGGACAAACTACAGTTTGTTACATGGATCTACCACTGGGATGTCGTTACATCCGCCTTACTAGCAGGTCACACAGCATTACCCAGGGGGCAGAATCTAAGCAGTGTCTCGTCTTTATCAGAGCACCCCACAAAGAGTGATGGGACTGGTAACCCTAGTGATTACCGGGCTCTGTGCTGCAAGATTTCAGAAGCCTACAAGATCACGGCACCTAAGGAAGGGCCACCAGACAAAGGTTCTGTGTAGTGAAAATCAGTGCATCAGGAATGATCACAGAACAAACTATAGGCACAGCATTTTTGGCATCCAAGCTTTTCCTAAAAGCTATATAATTCTATATTTAAACAAAGGTTTTAAAGCAGAATTAAAGTAAAAATGCAAAATTGTTGGAAGATTTCAGAAAGTCTTTTCTGACAAAAACCTGCCCTGGACACCAGCAGTTTTTATGTAATATACACTGCCCAGTGCAGTTTACTACCCTGAGTACAGGCATTTGTAACATGCAGAGGAGTTTCATCATCAGTTACTCTCCAATATCAACACAGACAGAAATAGAGTCGAGTTATACCGAAAAATAGGAAAATAACACACCTTTAATCCTGCAGATCCCTTTATCTTTCCTTGATCGGGTCCCTCACCGTCCTGGAATTCTTTTCCATCCTGACATGGAGGAAGTGCCGGGCACCGCCATCTTCGTTATTCTTCTTCCTTCTTCTTGCTTCATCACCCGATCTAGAACTGCACAGGTGCAAGACTGGGTGATATAGTCTGTTGTAAAGGGGGAAAAAAGAGAGCCAATCTCATGAGTAAGATCAGCATCTCTTTCCCTTTAGTGTAGGAAAATGTCCCGATATCAGCATGCAGGGAAGAACTAAACAGGAGCTTCCCGGGATGTGTGGCGTAAATATTTAGGGCTATGTGACAGGTTATTGTATATCTAAAATCTAAATAAATTTTCCATTTTGGACAGCATACTGGTAAGTTTATTTAGTTTTTTTTGCCATCTTTATCTCATTAGGAAGATTTCCCTTCATCCTACTATGCTTAGTGAGAGGAAATCCCAAATTAGGGGTAATCCCTGCATACACAGCTGATTTGGAAACAAGCATCCTCATTGAAGGATTTCTCCTCTATTCCTAAAAGTGATTTTCCACAATACAGATTACACACTGTGGTTTTAACTCCAAACTAAAAAAGTTTTATTTTTAAATATACTTGGGTAAAGTTTGGTTAGTTTACCTGTTACGAATGTAGATGAATCTGTTTATTGTTATGCTGAAACAATGCACATTAATAAATGGCTATGCACATTTTTATTGCATTAATATCTTGCACCAATAACATCTGCACTGGGTCCAGGCTCTGAACACCAACATACCAGATGCACTATAGTTGCTGTTCATCCTATTATTAATAGCACCAAGACTGCACAGCATCTGATGTAGGAGTGCAATGTGATCTATTTAAATAATGCACTTTTAACGAATGTCAGATTCCATCAGTGGCTGCTGGACAGGATATGTCATTGCTTCATTTATCTCTCTCATGATACATTTATCTTTTCTTAAATGATTCTTTGTTGAAGTAATCGCTATATCACACATAAAAGGCTCTGAGAGTGCAAGATGGAACCTGAGCAACTGAATGTTCTGTCCTCCCTCCCTTTCCTATCCATTCAAGCAGCGGGGATTTCTCTAAGTGAAGGATCAGGTTCCTCTGTGTCAGCATTGTTTTAATGCTCCACTGATAGATGTACTTACTTTTTTATTTTTTTTTAATTTTTACCAAATTTAATCCACTTTACTTTCCATGACTTTGGCCCAAGGAATGTATAGAGGTTAATTAATGTATTTTTTCATCCTAGATTTACCCAAATTTTACCCAAATTTACCAATTGGATTTTATTAGTAAAAGTGAATTTTTTTTATTTCCTAATAGACTCCAGTGTAAAAAATGTGTACATTTTGGGTAAAAGATGAGTAAATCTTGGGTGAAAATATTTATAAATAGACCCCTAGTCATCTAGTATACTAGTATGCAGTATACACACATAAAAGAAATAATAACCAGACCTCTGTTAGTTGGGCTCATATTAACCACAAGGAAGGTAATAGAACAGATGAAGGAATTATTGTAGAATTGAAATTCACTGCCCCCCTTAGCTGTCTTTAAACAGACCTCTTCTCAGAAGATGCCCACATTGGGAAGTGAGAATGAAATGCCCCTTTTCCTTTCTTTATCTACCAGGTCACATATCATGTAACCAAAGGTAGAAAAAAGTCTTCATTCTAGGGTGAATGTCCGAACCATGGCTTTTACAATAAATGCAGACCCCCCCTCCCCACCAGCTATCCTAGCCCTTCAGGCTCTTGACCCTTTAGAGTACCCCCGACCATCAGTCCTCCTCAATGTTAGTGGCCCCTGGTCCCATTTCCCTCCACAATTTTTCTGTTTTCTTATCGTTGACATGGTTTTCAAGGCTGTTTTCATCTCACGGACACCACTGATCTGTGGGCAAAGTTCAAATTATTGCACCGATTTCGGTAGATTGGGAGGAAGGACAAATACAGATGCTCAGTTTGGTAGCATGTGGTGTAGTTGTATCACCCCTCTAGTTGTAGTGCCCCTTTAAGGGGAGGACCCTTAGTATAGAACTTTACAAGATTTTGGATCAAAGCTGTGCCAAGGCTAGAACATTGGACTGCCAGGAGGGGAGTAAATTACTTCCTGCGGTCTGGGGAAATTTACTGCAAAACGGGAACCTGTGAGTGCTGGTAAGGGGGCTGTCATAGAAAACAATAAACCTCAACTTTAAAGCTGATCTCTCTATTCAATTAATAGTTATATATATATATATATATATATGTATATATATATATATATATATATATATATATATATGTCACTGCTCCAACTCATTCACATTCTTTTCCAACAGAAGAGCAAAGGAGAGCCTGAAAGAGTGATAAAAAGAAGCAAAGAGCTCCCTCTAATGGCTGCATGTCAAATATTCATTCTAAATATTTAATTTCACATAAAATTTTAATTTTTTAGCACTGACCAGAAAATACATACAAAGCCACTACATATTTTTTAAGCACAGTCAGCAATAAAATAAAATAGTAATTTATTTATGTATTACACTTGCAAGCCCTGTGTGATAATATATGAAAAACAAAGGTATTGCCTGTATTGTAGTACTGTTCCTTGTAGTATTATCATATGAACAATATACACGGGCTCATAATTTGATCAAAGAAAAAAGTGAAAAATAGTTCATCAGGAGTTTGAACGTGAAAAAGCCTCCCTGTCCGGGGAAACCTTTAGACAGCTGTTAACCATTTTGGTAATAATTATTGCAATAACCATCTGAGGTTTGGAGTTCCCACCATGTTAATATGCATACGGTACATTACCTCTGCAGATGCACCAGTGTCCTGATTGCAGAAAATGAAGAAATGATTGTTTTTAGCGTAATATACATTAAACTTGGCTTAAGCCAAACTACAAAATCTACGTGAAAAAATTGTTATTTCTTCTTACAGCTGGTCAATTTCCCAGCTTTGCTGTCCTCAGTGGGATTCCCGTTTCCTCAGCCGAGCTGCACACTAAAATCCTTCCATTTCACTTTATATGTGTATTTATTGGTGAAAAGGTCTCCAGATGGAAGTGCAGGTGTGACTTTTATGAATGGAAGGAAGAGAAGGGACAGCCTGGTAGAAGGGTCTGTCTATACAGTTTCTTTTTTTTTTTTTCAACAAATGTAACTTGAAGTGATGGATATTTTTTTGGGGGGGAGTTACCTGTGTGTTGCTCTTTGTCTTCTGGATTTCTTGTCCACTCTTCCTGTCCTTTGCTAGCCATGTAATTGGTGTTTTCAAAAGCAGAAAACAGCGGTGGCAGTTATCTTTTATCTTTTCCAACTCTCTGCAGCAAATAAACATAATACTCATATTGCTTAGGCACTCCAGCGGGAAACTTTTCCCATCCTAGTTTCTGGAGCATTTCGGGGCCCCTCTATATAGTTGGCCAAGGCCCCATTTTCTTTCAAACCATCCATGCCTTGAAGTCTTACTTTTGTAGCTTTGATGTTTTCATTTTACCAGTGGCATTCTCCGGATTAGCAGTAGATGTTAGACACCCATATCATCCTTACTTTAGGTTTGCAGAACTCCAGCATGCTAATCTTCAAAGTTCCAAAGAGATAACGGAAAAAGAAGTCTATTTAGAACCTATTTCCACTTGTATATAAAATATGTAATAAATGCTACCACAATGCGGACTAATCTGATAATGTGGTGTGAGTTACAATGTAAATGGCAACACAATCTACCATACAGTTGATACAACATGCCATGGCATAATGTGTTGCGGAAAAAGGGTTGTGTGTGGGTTTTTATCTGTTGTGGCAGCCATGACAAATTTGAACCCCCATGTCTTAATGTACAGCAACAAAATGCTTGAGCATTAGTCCGGCATTAACTTCCAAAAGCTACAACTGATCAAATAATATTTTGGCTGGGCTTAATATTTATTTATTATTAGTTATCTAATAATATTGGTAATACACATTTAATAATAGAATATTTACACTTTTACCACTGTTAGCCTTTAAATAAGAAAATAAGATTCCAGCCTGGAGATTTCTTTAGTAATGGTGGTGTTAAATATATAAAGATTTCATGCATGACAAAAGAATTGCAGAGTCCTATGGGTTATCTAGAGATATAAGGGACAACATGGCAGAAATAGTTACCTTTCAGACAGCTGATTCCTATTGAATCTATAAACTTAGAAATTAGTTAAAGAACATATCATTGTCCTAATTTATTCAGTTCTGTGTATAAAGCTGGGCAATACAGGTAAATCATACAATCTCTGTACAATTTCTTTAACATTTACCATCCCAAGGTTGACCTAAACAGGCCCTTTTATTTGTATCAAAGCTTTTGCATCACATAGTTGGTGATTAGATTGCAAAATGCATGGTCGACTAAAATTTGAACTTGCTCAATTGATGGCCCTATTTTCAATATGTAGGAGCCAAAGTGTGGGTCATACCGCTCTACCTGCTGGGTGTATACATAAAAATAGATTAGAAAGTATATAATTACCAAACAAATGCAGAAAAAGTATGAAGTGTTATCATTATTTTGTATTCATTCTGAGCATAACAATAAAAAAGAAAATGTGTATAAAGCCACCATGCATTCCCTTTAGAACTGGCCCTTAAATATAACATTCTAGTGCCATGGCCATCCATAGACAAGAAGGCTTGTGCAATATACTGAGCCGCGAAGGATCTGAGATAGAAGCACAATTATATTGCAGGAAATAGGCCACGTTATACAGGGATAAGTCGGCGTCTTCTGGGAATATTACCAATTGTTACAGGAAATGAGCTAATAAATGTGTTTGTTATTTCTCTACCTTATTCTCCTAAAACAGCCAGATGGGGATCAGGTTTGCTTATTATTTAGAAGGAGAACATTTTACGTAACTCCACTGATTATCCACAAATGAAAAGACATCTTGTAGCATGTATATAATTCTACTCCTAAAACCGCTGCCCTGTGCTCACACATCTGGATATGATATCTGTCAGTCAGTGATGTGTTGTAAATAGCTGTCCTAATATTCAATCTGAAATGTCTGGGATCACGGTGTAGGGACTGCTGCTTTTCCAGCTGTAATGGAGGTGTGAGCTCTATGGATCACACTTATCAAAGTATCTGAAATAAAAACTGCCTGGGTGTATTAATGATGCAATCATGTTCTCTTGCACAAAAGTTATTAATGATAGTGATGTGCACACATAAATATTGCACTGGTGTTGTATTCTTTACAATAAAGCGAAACTAGACCTTAAAAATGTAGAAATTGCTACCAGGTAGGTCCTTTATTACAGAATGGACAGGTGGTGTCTCTTCTGCAATAAAAGAACCTTACCTGCCTAAATGCAATTTTTCAATCGCACTCACCTGTCCTTAGTCCAGCACAGGGGCCACCATCTTCACATGATCTTCCCGGAGTCAGGTTCTTGGGTAGGACCAGATGAGGCATAAAAGGGAGTTCATGCATTCCCAAAACATTCCGGAATCTTACACTGAGCTGCACATGAGCAAGAGGTGAGTGCCAATTCATTCTGAAGTTGGGGTTTTGACTGTCATGGAGCTCTAGATTCAGGTGTTTATGTATATGCAAAAATAAATATACCTAAAGAAAAAATATTCAGACTGCAGCCAGGATAAGGTTGTTAGCAGTTGTATTTGGGATCCATAGACACTGGTTTATGCTCATATTAATTTGCTGAATTCAGCTAATAAAACATTTAGTTTATTACACCATGGGCCATTGAAAATGCATGGACAAGTTCTCAACTATAAAATGTTTGGTGAATGTCCAATTCACTACTTTATAGTAGTATCAGATTAATACGCATCCATGCATTCAACAAACACTACAACTAGCATTACTCACAATTGTTCAACACGGCAAATCCAATTTAACAAACATATGATATTTGGGTCTTAGCTTTCCCTAGATCCCTGGCTGTAGTCATGTAAATATCACAGCCATTTCCTGATCTTGATGAACTTGACAGGATCAAACAAAGTTTTTTTTTCCTGAACCTATGGTAGAATAAAATAATATACAAGAATTATTCATTCCTAAACATATAAACCCTGGTTATTGTTCATTGCCAAAATTTTGAGGTTTTAAGCTGGACAATCTCACAGCTGTCAGGTGCTCACGTGTTCATTGAGCCAGCAAACAACCAATGCAACCTTTTCATTTCTCTATTCTTCTACATACTTAATACTCCCAAAAGTTCCATAAAAAATAGCTGCTTTTCTTTGGTCAAGCACACATCATAGCTAACGTGTCATGCAAAAATTTAGAAAACTACTGGAGGACTGCCAACAACGTTCCTTCAGCCAAACCCACATGGGAAAGAGGAAACATTTTAGAAAACAAAATCCTGAAAATACAAGAAAAAAACATGATGATTGTCAGTTTCTTAGTTGCTACAAAACATTTATTATTTATACATATATTATTTAAACTATATCTATCATAAACTACGATTCGTGTGAGTTAGAAGACTTTTGGACAGTAGTTTCTAATTTGAAATTTTCAAGAACTAATAATACACACCTATTTTACATTAAAGCCCAATTCCAGCAACAACTTGCTTTTTTGGTTTGGAATAGAGCTGAGAAGAGTTAGAAACTTAAGTGAAGTATTTACTGCTGTCCCCAGGAGAGAGAGAGGGGGGAGCCAGGGCTTACATAAGTCATCATCTCTTCACTCTTGGTAGCTGAGAGAGGCATAATATGCAGGATAGAGGGGTGAGGCACTGTTAGGGTTACATCCCCTGGCAGGTAGCCTGAGATTACCTAAGTTTTAGAGTCTCCTGGTCTTTACCAGAGCACCCTGCATGGGATAGTACCTCTAGTGGCCACTGCACTGCTTAGCTTCTGGGTTGCAGTCCCCAGGCTCTACCTACCAGGGATGAGCAGGGAACAGATGGGCATAGTGCAGGGACAGCCAGTAAATGGGTACCGGGATCGGGCAGGTGACAGATCGTACTCATGGTTAAGATGGTTCAAAGTCGGGGTAGGCAGCAGACAATAATAATTGTCAGAACAAGCCAAGGTCAGAGCTACGAAGAAACATGTAGCAAGGTCATTGTCAAGCAGGGGTTGGTATCCAAGAAAGCAAACTGGCAGAATATTGCTTGGCAAGTAGCAGGTAACAAGCTGAGGATCCAACAATCCCGTGTCTATGACTAGAAGGGCTTAAATAGGTCTAGCAGCCAATAGTAGGACAGGATCATGATCAGGAATGAATCTGCTCATTGGCTGCAGGACATACTCCCTAATCCAGCTGCTCACAGTGTGCTGAGGATGCTGAAATAGAACTAAGTGCATATAACTAAAAGAACATTGAGGATTTTGTAAGCTGCTAAACACTGTGTAATAAGAGGTATGAGGCACTGCATGTGTGTGTGTTCTTGATTGGATGAATATGGAATATAGAGTGAGACATGTGCTACAGTCCTATTCCCAAATGTGATATTAGGTCTCTAGTCATGGAAGATGTGTTTAAAATATAAGTAGGAGAGATCAGCTAGTGTTAGGTAGTTTAAATAATATTCTCTATGAAACCAATAAAGTGCCACACGCAGGAAGAGGTCTTTGGTTTTTGTTATACGGATGTCTGGATTTGGTTTAGGTTTAGGGTAGCTTTAAATATTTCCAATCTGGAAACATTTTATTGGCTGTATTTTGCACTACCCTAGAACTGAACATACTGATGTATGTGGACATTACAGGATTGCATACAAGGTCCAGATCTGTCCAGGACAAAAAATGTAAAGATCTATGTAAGCATTCTACACTTACCTCCTCCTGAACTTCAAATCTGGACTTTTCAGAGCCGTTCACTACACGTTAAAATAATTCTTTTGACTTGAGTGTTGGCATTTTTGAATCTCTTCCTTAACCAGAATTGGGGCCCCTGTTGAATATTTTTGGACAACCTTTTGGCATTCAGCTTCAGCGATTAAAACATTAAAAATTTTCAACTGTTCCTGGCGTCCTTGATCTCAGAACACGGTATGATGTATTCTTGGACAGCTCTGGGTCATTTGTAGCAACCACAAAACTATTCCGTGGTTGAGTCTCCGGAGTTTGTTAATCAATCGCTCAGAAACAAAACTTTAATTCTTTAAATAACATGATGAGGATGGAAAATCTCATAATTCACATTCAGCAAAGGAAGTCTTCCAGATAATGTTAATTATTACTTGTTTTTGGAATGGTAATGTTGTCATAAAATGTTCAGCTCAACCATGAATAATGCATTTTAAGTCCAGCTCTCTTTCTGGATTCTGGTAAGTGTAGTGGGATCCAATCCATTAGAATGAAAAAACACATGGAAAACAAAGACGGTCTTTAAATTTGTTTCAGCCTAATTTTTAATTGCTTGACAGGCTTCCCCTTCCCCAATCGTGTAATGCAACAAGTTGAAAATTAATTCAACAGCTTACAACACATTGAGTTAAAACTGTAGGATATGTCAGCTGCAATTAGGCTTCTTTTAAGTCATTTCTAAGCAGATGTGCTTGTTGGCAAAACGGCAGATTTATGTCTCACAGTTCCCTCTCCGGCCATGTGTCATGTTCGGAGTTGTATGCCATGGCCAATAATCCCACAGTCCTACAAACCTCCAAAGCGGATTGTGTACCTTAGGAAAAATGTAAAACCTTCATTTGTGCTTTCAGGTATTTTATATATTATATTTGTATTATATATTTTGAAGTTGGCAAGAAATATTTACGTTCTATTCATTTGTTTTTAATTTGAGATTTGAAAGAATGTAAAACATCTGTCAGATATTTATTACTATCACTCAATTATTACACAAAGTATTTCATAATTAAAATAAAGCCATACTTAGATGATTTTGTCTATTAATGTGCACCTACCTTATGTTTTCATGTTGGTGAATTAATTTCTTATCTGTAAAACTCTGCATGAAATATCCCCATAGGTCCTCCTATGGTCAAGGAAGTAAAAACAGGATAGTTCCCAGGGACCAGGGGCATCAATGAGCATTTCTGAATAGTGCAGAGGGGTGCATCCCATAGACATGAAATGACAGCTCTGTTGCAGACATCTGCTGGGTGACAATCCAATAAAAATAGAAAACATTTCCTAATCACTAACCACCCACGCCTCATCATTCAAAGAGTCAAAATGGTCAACAGAGCAACTCATCTCATGTATCCGCTCCTCTACATGGACATTGACTCTGCCAACCCAACAAATGTATGGAATGGTCCTCAACACACAGAAGGTTTATTGTCCTAAAGAAATTTGGAAACTGTTCTCCAAAACTCTATGGACAGTCTATAGAAATAATGCTGAGGGATAAAGAAAAAATATAATTTCTCCATGCATGGAGCTCCATGCTCCATGCTATGCCACAGTAGCAGAAAACAGCTGAGAAATCAGAGGAGGTTTGCCCCAAAGAACTTTTTGGCTAAATGTATCTATGTTACTCACCCAATCACTATTATCCGCCTTACTTTTTGTAAAGCAGAGGGTAAACATGAGAAAAGGGGGGAAAATACTTGCAAATGTCCCTAAATGCACAAAAACACCAGTAAATGCAATCTTGAATGCTATTGGAAGCAATTATGAGAGTTAATAGGAGTTTTAAAGGCACCAAACACCTACATTCCTTATGTAGCCTAAAGGCACGATATCCAAAAACATACTCTTGTGAGTACTAGCACATTGAAATGAATGGAAATATCAAACATGGAATATTAAATGATTTGGAAGCTGTACGTGTAAACTTAAGCTGAGTACACACGTGCAATTATAGTCGTTGGAAAGGATCTTTCACAATCCTTTCCAACGACTAAGCACTGCACCATGCATAAACGAGTGCTGTATTTACAGCATCATTCTGCTCTATGGAGAGGGGAGGAGGAGATCCTTGCATTAGGATCAATTATTGTCCATCCTCCAATGATCCACCAGTATGGTCGTTCAGATGATGGATGGTACACATGCCAGATTCTCGTCCGATATCGGCCCTGAGACGATTATCAGGTGAGAACCATAGGACGTGTGTACGTAGCTTTTGCCTTGGAGGCACTGCCTCGTGTCATAGAAGGTATGGACTTTTCTTATCAACAACGTAGTATCAACAGAGCAGTAAAGCATTACTGACCTAAGCAAAGACATTGTAGTTTCCATATTAGTTCACGTTTTCCGTTTTTGTTGGTGATGCCTAGAGCAAGTGGTGATTGGAATGATTTTCCTCCTGTCAGCACCTGTCTAAAAAAGATGTTATATAAATGCAGAAAGCAGGAAACAATTACCTTGCTGTGTGTACTGCCCTCGCTGTCATGACAATTTCTGGCTAAGAACAACAGTGGATTTTGGCTTGTTGTATGAGCTCTGGCCCAGCTTTCTTTCCCTATTGCTTCCCGTATGGCTTTAATTTTATAAAACAAAATCACCAGCAATCTACCTCCTGTCCTTGGCTGTCTGGTTGGGCAGCAACCTTACTCTTTCTGAGCAAAGCAGTACAGAATTTGGACACTTGGTTCCCTGAATGAAGCGGTAGGGCAACACCCCACACAATGCTGTGCTTCAAATTATATTTTGTTGTCTGCGTGTGCTTCCATGTTACCATGTAAATGCACCTGAAAGGTCAAGTAGAGTATGGAGACCTGGAAGAAAAATGATTGACCTATTGTCTAAAGCTGAACTCCAAGCTTACCTTTCTTGATGTTGGACATCCAGCATCATCTGGACCATGGTGGAACCCTTGAAATACCTTTCAGTTTTTCGGAGAAACCCTACTATAAATACTATAGCCACAATGAGAAGAATGTCTCTCACATTGCCAGGATGAAGAACCTCACCCTTACAGAGAGACAAAATGATCATTGATGCCAGTTAAACTCAACTAAAGGCGCAAATTGCTCATTGCTCATTGAACCCCTAGCATCTTCTGGAGGAACCCTGGTTGAGAAATATTGATCTATACATTTCCTATCTGACATGCCCCTACTTTGCTGCTAAATTATGTGGTGATATAAGTATTGGAAGAAAAAGCCACAGCGCTCAGTGGGGAACACAATTATTCCACACTGTGGTGTGTGAAATGCCTAAGGGGCTTATGGATCACTGGGATGGAGGTGAGGTAGAAGACATGGGCCATCAGAAATATGTGTATAAAGGCTCTATAAACACTCTTCTATTGCTGGACATTTCAGGTCAATTTAATCCCCAATATATTCTGTTTACCAATAGTTAAGTGCAAAGGCTGTTCCAACTGCTGAGATGGATGCAGTTGCACCAGAAAAGCAATTTTCAAGTCCACCAACTGAAAACTTTTATTTGGCTTTTTGGTTTGTCCTGAACTTCACCTTTTCTTTGTGTGCCTCTCTGGTCACCCACTGTGGATGAGATTTTGAGGATGGGACTGAAATCACATATGATCATCATCACTTTATCAATAGAGCGGACCTATACTCAATATTTTCACTTTCCATAAAAGGGTAGACAACCCTTACATGTAAAGGAAACATTGTATTTCTTAAAAAAAAAAAAGGGTGCAGCAACTTCCCTCACCATGGCAATCAAGACAGAACGGAGCGCAAAGCCTCCCGGGATACCTACGTCACACATCCCAGGAGGCTCTTGGCTGCTCCATTAAAGGAAGGAGCCCAGTCTTTAATGGAAGAAAAAAATTGTCGATCTCATGCGCAGTGTGATCGACAATCCATTTTACCATATACATCACCCGATCGAGTACGAGATTGGTGAGGAAGGAAGAAGAACCTGGAAGGGGAGAGAAGAAGATGTCGGCGCCCGGTGAAGACAGATACCGGAATGACGCAGGACTCAAACGAAGAAACCTCCCGATGGATCGTGGGATCTGTGCGATTAAAGGTAAGTGTTTTTTTTTTTATTTTGGGTTTTGTTCCGCTTTAACAAATATACAACCATTGATTATACATTCCTGAAGAAGCTGATATTACCGCGAAACATATCAAGTTACATTGGAGGTGGAAATATGTGATTGATACTACTGTATATTATTGTGCGATATTTATTGACACATTCTTATTATTTTGCTGGTTGCTATTACTATACCAATGTTGTTGTAATAAAAGCTGTATTTTTAACATAAATTTGTATTAATTTTATGCCCAAAAACATTTATTTGTTCTATTTCATATCATACAAATATTTAAAATTTCACAAATAGTTTTAGACCTGGACAGAACGTAGAGGATGATATGGATAAAGTTTTCTGTAAACTTTGCTCAGTCAGAAAGTGGGCTGGTTTGTCTGGCACGGATTAAATATCTAAACAGCTTCTATGTTGTAAAAAAACCCCAAGATTCTGGGATACCATTCACTCTCCCCAGACACTTCACCCTTTGGTCCTGGCTCTTGGCAGCAACATGTAGGAATTTGTGAGATCTATTCCATCTTAAATCTTTTTTCGGTCTGAAATGAGGCATGACACATTTTTTAGTGGTAGATGATTTGGATCTCACTCCTCACGAGGCTCCATCCTCTTACAAAATATATTTCATTGCAATGTGCAGCCAATTGGAGGTCAACAAGAAAGGTCATCACACTGCTAACCATACTAGTGAAGCTAAATATTTGTGGGAGCTTTGGAAAAGTCAGCCAGAATCACAGCACTGCTCAGTGAAAAACAAATGAGTCTAACACCACAGTTCATAAAGAACCATAAATTATTTCCATAGACCACCAACAGGGACCTGTCTGATCTGAAATAGAACAGAGGGCGATGGAAGCTACTGCGCTATATTCCCCACAGTGAATGCCTTTATATCACTATAGCATATTAATAGGACTTGCGTGCTGTTCCCTAACAGATGGGATAGTGACTGGTATGTAGCAGATACTTACTGAGCCTAATATTGTTATCCAACAGCTAGAAGTCTTCATCAAATAAAGCTGTGTGTATACAAAACATAGTCTAGCCACATAGACTCATGCGTGTTCCACTGTCATCTATATAACCTCGTTTTTAGTAGTTTATATATTCCCTGGAAATGTTTTTGTAAACTTTCCTAGTTTCCAAGCAGTGCTCATCGCTACTTACCCTTAACTCAAACACAAATGTTTTTGACCCGTCTATGGCCTTGTACCGCGATATAAATCAATGAAATGTTTGCATACTCTTTTTGTTTTCTTGGACTGAAATAAATAATAGAACAATTTAAAATGTATAAAAGAATGTAATAAGTAAACTGAACTAATGTCAGACTGAAGAAACAATTATCAACATATATAAATCAAATACATTTTTAATTTTTTTTCTATCCATGGCAAAACCCTAAATACATAAATGGAGAATGAAAGTCTTATGAAACATGGCTGCCTTAGGCTTCAGTAAGTGGTCACTGTATTCAAGAACCATGACTATGAGCTACAAAATTTGTAATATCAATACAGCAGTCACACACAATTCAGCAGAGCTTCACCACCCAACCAGCCAATCCACGCCACGGTTTGTTGGTTGTTCTAAATGTATTACTGAAATTGAATTTTTTAGTAAAAATGATTTTGAGGTGGAGCAGCAGATAAAATAGTAAATATGTAAATTGCATCTAGGAAATGATGGATACAGACAATGAACCCAAGTATATTAGGTATTTTCTATTTTAAGCTATGTGTCTGCAATAAAACAAACTTATCTGCCTGTTCACAATCTTCTTTAAAATGTACACACAACTCTGTGCACATTCTTGGGATACCCTGGTGCCAGAATTAAAGACCAATCACCAAATTTTTACTTTAATGAAAAGTGTAGACAACTCTTTTATGTGAGCTAAAAATGTATTCATTTTTTAATTTTTTAATCATTTAAAAAAAAAAAGATCAAGCCCCTCCCCTTTTGACTTTACCCCCATGGCAGTAAAGACAGAATGGGAGCCCAGGGCCTCGTGGGATACCCACATCACACATCCCAGGAGGCTTCTGGCTGCTTCTTCTGCATAAGCACAATCTCAGGCATGTTCAGAAGGGGCTTTCTCCTGTAATGGGGGAAAAATGTCGATCTCTTGCATGGGCCGTGAGATCAGCACTCTTTTAGCACGCTTGCACAGTGCGAGATCAGGTGACATAGACAGAAGAAAAAACACGGAAAAATGTGGCAGCACCTGGCCCTTCCTCCGCACTCGAACGAAGGCGTATTTCAGGATTGCATGGGATCCAAACGAGGACAAGGCCGGAGAAATCAGGGCTATGTGGAAGTAAAGGTTAGTGTGATTTTTTTTACTTCCGCTTTAAGGTCTATTCCAGTAAACATACATGGGAGTTCAATTCATTTGAGCCTGGCCAATCAACATTGCCATAGATCCCAAAACAACCTTCCCTTGGTTGAAGTAAAAATAAAACCCTTTGTGAGATATACAGTACATCTCTAGCCCGGTGTTTATTGACCTTTTGAACATGGAGGAACCCTTGACATAACTTTCAGGTCTTTTGGCAACCCCTTTTATAATTACTATATCCATAGCTCACAGTGCATATGTTTTACATTCTTGACAATTGAGAGGGCTGCCATCCTTACATATATCCAAAAAGATCACTGTAATCAGTTAATCTAACCAGAGAGTCCCAAATGGCTCATTGTTCAAGGAACCCCTAGAAACGTTTGGAGGAACCCTAGTTGAGAAACACTGCTCTAGAGTAAAGAGTTAGGGCCAAGTTGGATGGGCAATTGCTGGCTTCAGGATCACTTAAAGACTTCTTGCTAATCTCTAAAGAATTGCTAGTAAGCCCACTAACATTGCAATTCCAATGTTGTTAGAGATGGTGATTTTACAGAAGCCAGCACAGGAGCAATTGTACAGAGGTTATCAGAATGCTTTCTCAGGGCCAACAGCAAAGTTCGCCATGTAACGTGGCACTGAAATACTCACATGACAGCTCTGATTGGTCCAGCATTGTAACATGAAGTAAGTCACATGCCTCCATACTCAAAAATACAATATTTTTTTATTTTGCCTTTAACAGTAGCATAGATGAGAAAGGTAAAACACATGTTGTTGGCCTGTAATCAGTGACGGATCATTAAATCTATTTTTTACATGTAATCAGTGTTCGCACCTGAACATGAGAAGTAGTTACAGTAGGGTTGAATTGTGGGAGGAAGAAGCAGCATAAGGAGCCAATCTGTTTATGTGGTGATAGGAAGAGAAAACATAGTGATAAAGAGATGAGCTAATAACTATGCTTCTTTTTTCATTGCCCATTCACAGGCTGGAGACAAATTTAGGATGACCTGGGCTTAGAGGAAGTAGGTTGCTGATTGCTGATGGCCAACAAACTGAGGACATCTAGGGGCAGAAAAAAGTAAAATGGGCCAAATCTTTAAACCTGGAAGGGGGAATAGAGAAAGAAAGAATAAGTATTAGAAAGGTACCTTAAGATGGATTTGGTGCACTATAATAATTTGCATAGCACTGTAAATTATTATAATACAACATCCAGCCATGGCATCTCTTCTATTTGGATCATATTCTTGCTAGTAATGAAACCATCTCTCACTAGTCACTTGTGAATCACATGAAGCCAAGCACTGAGGTACACACTGACATTTCAATGATGCACCTGCTATCGAATGCATCAAATCTTTGCTTGTTCGACACTACCGATCCCAGCCATGGGCAAAAGCTGATACGGCACAGCTGTTGTCCCTTCTTTGCTTTTTGTTTTGCCAACAGTAGTATTGCCCTTGAAGTTTTGCCGCTAGTGTGGAATCGTGTTTGAATTTTCTAATAATGGCGGTAAAGAATAGCCTCTTTGATAACTAAACCTCAAAGGCACAAAAGCATTTATAACATCTAACAATATAAATGATTTCGCCCAAAGAGACTGCGGAGAATGTATTGGAGTCATCTGAGCATGGCTTGACTTGAAAGCTCTTCAGATGGCCCTGGTATCACATATAGTTGGCATGGGACCCAGCCCTCTCATCTCCGAATCTCTGATCTGTCTGTGCTCTTTGTTGCTGATTTTACATTCCACCGTGAACAAGATGTAAAAACATCTCAATGTACACTGATCTAGTGGTCAAAGAGCTGCCTGGCAATTCATGATAGAGTTCATGTGTAAGATAAAAGATCCTTACTCTAAAAGACATCAGCTTAGTGTGCACCTGTCATTCTTGTAACAAAAAAAAATCAAGTAAGGTCAGTTAGTGGTATGCTTTTTACTTTTCTTTTTGTTTTATTGTATTCTACATGTTTTGGTTTCTTTTGTTTACATAATAGGAGATATGCAGGGACATTGCATTGCATAAAAAACACACGTACTAAGGGTGGGACTGGTCTTGGAAGAGCCTTTGGCAAATATTAGCAAATTTTTTGATCTGGTGGTCCTAAGTGAAGATATTTCACCATTCAGGAGTCAAACAAAGACAGACCTGTGGTCCCAACTCCCCTGTAGGTCCCCGTGAGTATTGCTAAGTTATGCAACCACTCCCTCCCTCAGACCTATACAACCAAAAACGCTACTTATACTGCAGTCCAGGATAAAAACTAATGTGGCTGGAGGTGCACATAGGAAACAGAGCAACTTTTCGACGTTATTATCTATTTTTGTACTTTAATAAATCTTGTGGGGTTGGAATATAATTTAATTTCCCGTACCCACCCGCAACTGGAAAGTGTGGCTAGGACACATGCATTCCATCAGCTAGCAGTCTACGGATACAAATGTGAATGTTGTCCTCAATGAAATCTCCTGTTCCTGCTTGGGGCCCATACAGTCGGGGAAGAATTATATACATCCAAAGATTCTTAAGGCTCAGTATGTTTTTTGAATTGGTTAGCGGAAACAGCATATACATAATGTTATTGAATGTTATTGAACTTTCCTGAGGAAGCAGAATGAAATCTGTGAAACGCGTCCAAGAAGTCACTATTATTATTGAAGGTGGAACCTTATATAAAGCTCTTTAGCTTCTTTCTGTGATTGTTGTCAACTGTTAATACATTTTTATTTGTTTTAAACTAACATTGGTGTATCAAATATTTTGGTGCCTAAAAAGTCCCCTAATTTCAAAAACAGATATAACAAAATGCTATAATGATATAACAAACGGACCAAAAAGAGAAGTTCATTGTTAGGTTTTTCAGTAAAACAGCCTTGGAACTGGTTCAAAGAGGATATGTTTGTAAATACCAATGAATAGGATCACTAAGTATTAGATTAATTAGGGTGAACAATATAATATGTGGTGGTTACAGTAACATCATAAAGACCTATGGCGCACCTTTTTGTCTATCCAGGTTCTTTGGCTTCAGATCTCTCATTGGCTTCAGAGAGCAGAGAATTATCAATTATCAGAAAACACAAAAAAGGGAATGAAAGTAAAAATATGGAAAGGTCAAGATAATGTATCATATAATGATATATATCGAATAAATAAAATGGGTACGGATATTAATGTTTAGGTAGGCATGGTTGGGAACTAGCCTGTAAAATCCTGGCATTTAGGAACAGAGAGTTCTAGAAGGCTTAGGAAGGAGTTAGCAGTACTATATGGATTTGTTGAAGGAGAAAGCCTAGCATTTGGAAATGGTGATAATGGAATAATACTTAGAGGCCTGCTGGATTTCCCTGCTGTGTCTTTTCAACAATTAATTTCCATGACTGGCTGCAATGAACCTTTGACTATAATAAATATGTTTTCTGAGCAATCATTTTCCTTCGAGAAAACCCTGACACTCACATAGCTAGAATTATTACTAAGAAAACAGCTTTAAAGTGGTTATGGGCCTCCTAAATCTTATTTTTTACTGGCTCTTGTTAGCATTAAATAAATTGTCTTTTCTTACTTTGGATTAATCCAAGATTGATTTGTAGAATAATACCTTGCAATCTGATATTCTGAAATGACTTTGTAGTTTTAGTTTTACATTTAATCTCAATGTAATCCTGCCTTGCATAAACATAATAGAAAGTGTCGGTGGAGAGGGAAAAAAAGTGACTTTTAATTTGTAAAAGAACAATTTTCTGCTTACAGGCGATCTTTGAGCCTATTAGAGGGAATTGAATAGTGGAGCTAAAAAGACAACAAGTACATTTGTTTATATAAACTCTTTCTAGATTTAACTCGTTTGACTTGTTATACTTTATTTTTCTTTCATCTTTCTTTCTTTCATCATCAACATGTGGAGGTATGTAAAGCAAATGAGTTAAGGGTGAAGTATGACATTCTGGAGTAACACCTTATTATTATTTATTATTATTATTATTATTATTATTATTAATAATAATAATAAACAGGATTTATATAGCGCCAACATATTACACAGCGCTGTACATTAAATAGGGGTTACAAAAGACAGACTAATACAGACAG
>NC_092860.1:142609277-142627809 GCF_032062135.1 Pyxicephalus adspersus
ACCCAGACAACGTGCCTGAGGGGAGGGCCGAATAACAGTGTTGTTAACAGTTAGATATATGTCAGGGGGGGATTTGGAATTTAAGGGGGGGATGATGATGAGTTCTGTTTTATCCAGGTTGAGTTTCAGGAATCGGTCAGACATCCATGATGAGATGGCCGACAGGCAGCATGAGACCTTATCCAGGAATGAGGGAGACAGGTCAGGGGTGGACAGATAGATCTGAGTGTCATCAACACCTTATTATAAAGTAGCCAGTGGAGCATCACACCATAGACAAATTAGCATCACTGAATGGGCAATCTGGTAAGATAACAACATCTCTCATAAGGCATCCTAGAAATATGAAATTATTGAAGCCTAATGTTGATGGTCAATTGTGAATGATAATTTCCAGTAGACAGTGGAACGTAGACAGTGAAATGGACTAGCACTGTTCTGTTTTATGGACAGGGGAAGAATGGGGGAGGCCCCTTGTTGTGCTCTTTTTTATAGGAAACATCATTGAGTATTCTTTTTCCCAGTCTATTGTTTCCTGGAGGAGAGCTCTATAGACCCTTAAACTTTCACCGAAGGAGATCACAAATGTTTATACTAGGTGGTAAAAATATTACACGTGTACATAGCTTTTGGGAAAAACAAGTTAGCATTTTGAAATGGTATTGCATAAACCTGGGGTCACGCAACAATACACCAGTCTGACATCATGGCATCACTAAGGGGTCATTCCATCACTCAATGGTCTTCTTTGTAAAATGACATAATTCTGTTATCAGTCTGAAGACATGAAAACTGTACAATTTCGTAATTAAATTAACTATTCTGGAATATTTCTAGGAAAAAATCCCAAATGAGTAAAAATCCAATCTTTCGGGAGCACCATAACTTTACCCTTTTTTGGTACACTACATCACTTTGGGTCATTAACATCTATTTTTAGTCTACTCTCATGGCATGGCATCCATCTAGGCGAAATATCCAATCACCCAAATTTGTTCTAAACTTAAAACATGACCTTTAAGGTTAGCACCCTGGCCTTTGCAGCACTAGGTCCCAGGTTCAAATCTCAGTCAGGACACTATCTGCATGGAGTTTGCAGGTTCTGCGTTTGCGTTGGTTTCCTATGGGTAATCTTTTAGTTGATGAGTAAAAAAGAAAACTAAGATCACATAGACACAGCAGACACCTAAATAGGTAGAAATGTGGGTGTCGCCTATGGTCATTTCTTTTTATTGGGCCAAGCTCCTGGTCTGTCTTACTTACTCTTGTTTCATGCTTAGCAGGCGTTTACTATTTGCCTGGGAGAAGCTAACCAAATGGTTTCTTGCGTGTAAAAGCTGACTGAGAAAATATTCACTTTTTGCTTCTGGGTGGTTACACTTATTTCTCCACCCTTCTATTGGAAGGAGCCAAAGTTGCCATGCAGGGTGGATTTAAAAGGTTTATGTAAAACATTTAGAACACATTTGTGCTCCCACTAAGCCTTGATCACTGCAGCAATCAAGACAGAAATGGGAGGTGCTTCACTCTTTTTTAAATAAAAAGGTGTTTTGCAATTAAAACAAAAAATAAAGATTTTTACCTAATATAAAAGGATTGTCAACCCTTTAATGTAAAGTAAAAACTTTGAGTTTAGGTTTGCTTTATTAATAAGAGCAACAGATGTTTTTCATATTTGCCAACAATGTTGTTAGACAAATGAAAACTAATTCAGCCAACACATCCAATTATTAGTAAACTACAAAACATCACATTTATGTTGTTTATTTTAATTATTCTTTAATGTCCCAGATACATTGGGAAATGGGTAGCTTCTGTCTGGGAGACAGGAAATCATAAATTATTGGTAGATGACTATATGTATGGAAATACAGTTCCTTCTCATTATACTGGTATTTAGATTATACTGATTCTTTAACTATATATATTCCTGGAGCTGGAGGAGGAAACTGAGCAGATTCAAATCTTTTACTGCACTGGGGGGAAAGCTGACCCCAGAACTTGGTGCTTTTTGACACTGGGCCAGGTCCTTGTCAGTTGCAGTAAAAAGCTGAATTGACAATGAACACGTAGGGGCCTGTGATCAGGCTTATTTTGTTTGCAATGATGTAACCGAACACTGCACTGGCGGAACTATCAGCTTGCGCCGTCCTGTGCAAATGATTATTTGATAGAGTTAAACATTAGCATGAAACTCAATATTCAATTCCTGGCATTTTAATTATATTCTTCCCCTAAAGTTTCTTTGCATTTGTCTTAAATATATGGAGGGAGGCAGCTGTGTTTGTCTGATACTGAACAGTTTAAACAAATGCGGCAAATCATAAGAAATTGTAACGGGCAGAAGCAAGTAAACTGTATTTCTGTTTCATATGGGTTTCTTTTTAAACAGGAACTTAAGTCAGAATATAAAAAATATAGTTATAACACAGATGTACTGTATGGTCAAGGTGCTCACAAATGTATTGTATTCTCACATCTGTCGTTGGTGGACAGAACCTTGCCAGACCTGTCCTAACTGTGGTCCTCTAGCTCTTTTACATACTAATAAAGGGTCACCTTTTCTTTTTCTTTAAGGCCAGTGCTTCTTAGAAATCAGACATCCTTACTTACTTACTTACTTGCTATTTAGTAGATGCAAATCAATCCCTATATTTTCACTCAGCTAATATTTTAAATATTAAAGGGAAGTGTATGTGTCTTCAAAAGCCCATCAGAAACGATTTATATAAATTTTCGATCGAGCTTCTTAATACCAATCAAACTTGATTACCCTTCTACAGGTATTTGCATTCAGTAAGGCTTAAAACTAATTTTAACAATTGCTCAATGAACAAATATAAACAAAATGGACATTTTAAATGTCTTTTTAAAGATCCATTAAGCCTTCCTGCCTAAATGCATCCAAATTCAAAATCGGAACAGCACAACAATCAAAACTGAGTTATTAGCCTCTGATTTGTTCTGCCTCTCTCCGTGAAAAAGAGAAACATACAAATATTTGATCTAAACCAAATGAAAGGTCAAATATAATAATTCAGCATGAATGAAAGGGGGTTACATTTCCCAGAGTCTGCAAAAGGGCAGCCAGAGTATGTTAATAAAAATACAGAAGGGTTAGTTGCCATAGGCTGACCAAGATGAGGGACCTGCTATAAGATTTACACGTATTAGAACATGAATAGGTCCTCGGTGGGGTTATTTAAAGTACACCTGTCATATTGTAGAAAATAATTGGCTACAAAGAAGTCTAGCTGGGGAGATAAAAGTTTTATTGTATAGAAAACGATAATAAGTATTTCACATTTACTGTTTAAGGACTCACACATTCATGGTCTCATGGACAAGGACTTGGGGGCTTGAGTCATGTGCTTATATGGTGGTGACCACATTTCCCAATAAATTTCCCATTCCAAAAGACCATAGTGCAGGCCATTAAAGCTGACCCCGAAGTCTGATAATAACCACAACAGCGGAAGCACCCTAACTGCCTTTTCAGATCAGCTGCAGCAAATATAAATTGATCTAAAGAAGATCTCCAGAAATAAATAAAACTCTTCCACTTACTTAAAAAATAGACTTTTGGGTAATCTAGATTTGTCTGCAAACTGTTATATATTACTCTCCTGTCCCTATTTTATCACACAGCACTGCCATCTTCTTCCATCTTCTCTTACTTGTTGTGATTTGATTGGAAAGTCACACCTAACCCCCTCCCAGTTTCCAGGACACAAAGTCCAGTTGCAGTCATTCTAATTGTTCCTGGAGAAGCAGTAAATGTGGTGCCCATTTAAAAATGTTTGTAGACAGGATTGAAAAATTGTTGGAAAGGGTGACAGTGACTGCTAAAATGTTTTCCAAATAATTATAGAAGTTTTGAAAAATGATGTTTACTAATGTTATTATGAAACTCATTCAGAGCTGGAAAATCCAGATTTGCCTTCCATTTATGTGATATATAGATAAAGTATAGAAAAATACAGTCATAACTACTCTAATATAAACCAAGGTACTTGAATACTTACGTTAAAAAGTAGGAAAAATAGGAAAATTACAACTGACTTGAGTATAAACCTAGGGCACAAAATACAACCATCACTGTTAACATTCAACACAGTAATAAACAGAAATGACAATACAATTATTGTGAATAAATACAAATAGGGTGTGTTGTTTTTAAAACCTTCACTTAAAAGGGTAATAAATTAAGTTCACATGGACACTCCATATCTTTTCCCCCATTTTACAGGTTTTTTACCCTGTATTTTTTACCAATGATTTTTTTTCTTTTAAGATAGGTCACTTGCTCCTAAATGATCATTTGTGCATTATTGTTGGCCACCAGTAGATAGAGCAGTCCCTTCATGTAAAGTGTTACAAACAGCTTGTCCCTAACAAACCAGAAACAAATGCAGTTCCAGGAAATGCCACTAGGTGTTACATGACTATAGACCAAGATTCTTTATCTAATGTTGGCCACTGGTAGATGAAGTAGTCTACTGATGTAAAGTGTTACAGCTGCTCCTTGACAGCTCTGATCTGTCAATCCAGAAACAAATGCAGTTCCTGAACATACTAGTAAGTGTCACATTAGTAGAAAAACTGAGATTCTTTTTCTAATGGCATGGTCAGGTCAAAAATATCTTGGTTTATACTTGAGTATATGCTGTAAGCATAACTTAGCATCAGATGAACAGATAAGAAGTTCATTAAGCCTCATTGATAGCTCACAATACAAGACAGGAAATGTCCCCCTCCTTGTAAGCAAGCATCATAATGGCATATCTCTTCCTATGGTGAGTTTGACCTGTATTCCAAGACTAGTGTCAGGTGATATTCTGTAGCTGATACATCAAATAGAGTCAAGAAAGTATGAATGGTTTTAAGGAACATAATTTACTATCTAGAACTAAACATAGAAAATGAAAGTCCATGTGTCCATGCACTTACTTTCTCTCTGGGTCATCTGCAGCCTCCCACCACCCTTTGGAGTATAAGAAGAAGGTTGCACAATACAGAATCATGTGACAAAAACTGTCATTAACCATTGCAAAGCTTGCTAAATCTGCAATAAATGCATCAAGTTAAACTTTAATTAAAGGCAAACTGTGTCATGTGTCACCCTTGCAAAATGTTATGGAAAACTGTTCACTGATTCATTTTACATGTGGCCCTGGACTGTTTTTTAAAGTTGCAGAGATGGGAATAGTAGAAAACTGGCTACTGTAAACTGCAAATCACTGAAATGCTTTCTGACGTTTCTTTTCCTGCAGAAAAGATTTTAATTTTCCATCAGGCCTGCAAAACAATAGTTATATAAAATGTATTTCATACATTGCTGTGCTATTATGAACCACCTCATTACTGTGCGGGAGCTGTGTCTTATCTGGGGGTCAGCAATTTTACCATTTCCACCTCCGTACTGATCCCATTATGGCACTGCATGCACTAGCAGATACTGGTAATTGTAACATTTTACATTTTTTGTTAAACCAAGATTCATTGTACAGTGTCCAATATGTGATTTCATATAATTCTTATGGATAAGAACTTTCAGAGGATGCCAGATTTGAAGGGAATGCATTTTACTTTGTCTTTGGAGCTCTTTCCTGTTTTTTTTGGTGTTCTTTTTTGTCTTCCCCTATGCAGAGAAAGCAACCAATGGTGTGACAGCACTGATTTATTTTTTATTAATCACATGACCACATTATTTTTTTTTTAAACAGAAGAGATTAAAGTGGTTTTTTTCAATGTGTGTCAAAGTTTTTATTTTTTTTTTTCATATATGTATACCTTGCAAATTCTGTTTATACATCAGACAAACAGCCGTAGATCTTTATTACATATGCAGTCTCTGCTTCCTGCTTGCAGTGCTATGCTGTAATTTTGTTTACTGTTCCTTCTCACAATGAACCTTTTGAGTAAGGTAACCTATGGAAAATAATAAACTGTTTATATGGCTGATATGTTGTCTCAAGGATTATTAAAGTGACTCAGTTGCTAAAGCTGAATTCCAGGAAGATATCAAAGACACAAATTAATTCAGCTATGTTAACAAATAATACATCTTTAATTTTTTTTTAAATAAAAGCAAAAAAAAAAAAAAAGTGTCAGAATTTGACCAGGGCTCTTGCAGTCCTTGTACAGAAGGAGAAGCAGTACAAGAGACCAATCTGTTTATGCTTTGACAAGAAGCATGCTAATAGAAATGGACAGAAAGATTAGCTCTTTACTGTACTACTTTTAATTGCACTGTCCACTCACTTACTGGGTGGGTCGAAGAAAACCTGGACTCAGAGGAAGTGAGTGGAGTAATGCTGTGGCCATTAAACTGGGGACATCTAGTGGCATAAAACAGTATTGCATGGAAAATCTCTAGATTGAAATAAAAGATTACAACAAAGTTGTGACGGACGTTCACTCTGCTCCTTGTTGTAGGCTGACTCTACAGGGGTTGTAGTATTAGCTCTGCCAAGCTTTCTTTTATTACTATTACTACTATTATAAACTATTTAACCCTTCCTCCTATCTCATTGTCCCTCCTACCCTATTGGGAGGTGGCTCTGATGTAAAATAAGAAGCTCTGATATATAGAGTGGGGAGTTCACATAGCAAGGGGGGACTCTAATATGAAGATTGGGCTCTGATGTAAAGGGGGGGTCCAGATTTGACAGGATCATTTTTACATGAAAGGGAGAACTCTGTGAGGGAGTTTGTCCCAAATAATTGGGGTCTTGACAGAAATTAGCACTGAGGTCCGTAGTTTTGTCTGCTGTTAATAGTCTTTGTAGAATAATTCGTTTGTACAGAATTGGAGGCTTAATCTTGCATTGGCCCACAGGTTATGCCATTGCATCCACGTGACCAAAGTAAAAATAAAACAAACATTATTACAGACTTTTAAGACACCTTTCATTAATGAACATTTACAAACATATTCAAAGTATAATTTATCTAATAAAAAAAATATTTATACTAACATCATTGAACATACATAGTGTATGTTGCAGTCCCATGTGTCTTTCAACACGTTTCGCAAGATGTGCTTCTTCAGGAAAGAAAAGCGATGAGAAAACTCAGACACATTGGTTTCATCACTTTTCTTTCCTGAAGAAGCACATCTTGTGAAACACGTTGAAATATATATGAGACTAGTGTACATCATGTATGTCCAATGATGCTGACATATTTATTTTTTTAATAAATAAATAATGTTTTTATGAATATGTTTGTGAATGTCCATTGATAAAAGATAACTTGAAAGTCCATCAAAATGTTTGTTTTGTATTCTTGATGATATTGGATGTGGCCTCATGCCCTTCTAGTTTTTTATTTACCAAAATGAAAATTCTTTCAAAAGGGGAATTACATTTAGAATTTTTATGCTCATTTTTTTTATGCTGTGACGTTGTTTGGGCTGTTTGTGTTGATTTGATTATAGAACTGCTTAAAAGATCTCCGATGTGCCAAGCGTTCATTGAGCCGCACCTGACTGGTACTTGAATTTGGTCAATGATGCGTTGTAAGGTGCAACCACTGTCCAGGAACAAGGACCTATCTTTGTAGTGGGCTGATATGGATGCAGCCATTTACATGGAGGATTTACCTCCTAAAATATAAGGGGGACCTTCCATCTTCCCCAAAAACAATGAAATGAGCCACACCAAATATTGTGCATGTAAGCTGTTAGATAATACAGATGCTTGCCAAATAATAGAGGTCTTTGGCCTGTGATTTTCTCTGTGCTTTTTTTTTATGCCATCATTTTGGATTTGCTGTAACTTAGTTGAATTTTAAAGCCACCACCTTGCCCAACAGTGTGCGTGTGTAAGACCTATAGGACTGTTTTGTCACCCTCTGGTCACACATCCCAGGAGGCTTCAGGACAGGTGGCCACCTACGTCATCCTACGTCATCCTCACGCCATCCGTCATGCAAGAAAAAAAAGGAAATAAATAGCTACAATATAATATAAGCTATGTATTGCATATTGTATTAATATTTATTTGTATTATATTTTATTATGATTCATTTTTATTATTGCAGGGGGAGCAAATGAGAAATAGAAATAAAATACAAAAATTGCTGAAAGGTCCGCTTTAAAAACAAACTCACATTGCTACATTTGTATACATGAAGCTGATTACTTACACATGTGCATCTCACCATGAATGTCTTTCCTTTACCTAGAATGGGTTAAATATCTTTTTGGCAAACCTTGATGCCGAGGAACGTTCCAGGGCCTTTTCCAATTCTCATTTTAGAAAACCTTGTTTTGTCAACAACAATATTGTTGAAGCACGAGAGACATCCCAGCTTCATAATGCAATAATTGGATGGAGAAGTACAACATAGGCGGGTTAGGAAGAGGGCTGGAAAAACTCCCAGTATGGCTGGAAGCTGTCTTCAGGTCTTCAGCAGAACAGCTGCGATTGGACCGCTTCTGCCCAGAACATTGCCTTGTTTATGGGGATTTGTCTCCATCCGCCCAGATCAGGCTGGTTGGAAACCTTGTGTTTTTTATCCACTGTGTTCACAACAACAATGAAGATCCAGTTTACCTGTCGGATGGGAATTTATGGTGTGTATATATTGCCTCTGGCACAGATAACTGGGGAAGTGCAGAAAGATTGCGGTTTGCAGGTGTTAGCGTTCTCTTCCTTACACAGCAGATGTTTCTGCCGTCTCATGATGTCACCCGTTTTACAATATTCCTCCGAGACCTAAAACTCTTTAAAGAGAATCTTAAGGCTTTTTATATATTTTTTATATAATGCATATACATGTGATCTTCTTCATGCAGATTATTTCCCCAGTGTCAGCTTTTGTTAAAAAAAAAAACTTAAAATTAGTATATTTATATTTTGTGCTTTCTGTTTAGTAGTGCAACAAAAAAGTTGAAAAAGATAAATAAGAAAACAAATTATGTGCCATATCCTGCCATGCCATGTTGCATATCTTAATTAGCACTCCAACACTCCTTGCTGATGGATCTATGGTATTACCCTCGCCATTGGACAGTATGTACCATGTATTGGGGTGCACATGAAAATAATAAATTAGTGCCATGCTGTAGGCAGCCAATTCATATGAATCACAAAATACGACCACATCTTCATAGTTGTGGCTTGGGCCTAACACACCAGATTGGTTTTCTGGGTCTTCCTCCTTCTTTTTCTGGGTCTTTCTCCTTCTTCTTCCCAGTTGGTCTTGGCTTCCTGTAATAGGGTAACAATGCTGTTTGTTCTTCAGTAAGATTACATCATGTGGACAGGGTAATCTTAGATAGGACTTGTACATTTAAATGAAACTGCAGTTCCGTTGACAGCATTACAGAATACAATAATGACAGGGGGGCAGCAGGAGGACCGGTTGGAGTTGCTGGGGGCCTAATGGATCAAAATTTCTGATACACTAGCAATAAACTTCAAAGGATAATTCTGTGGGCACCAGGAAAGATAATTTTTATCTCTTTTCTTTTTAGGTAACAGGAGTTTTATTACACATTGGACCTAATTTAATAAAGCTACTAAAGATAGACTATCATGGGAGAACCTAGGAGATCCAACAAACCTGGAACAGGATTGCTTTACAGAATCAAACCTCAAATGTCTAACTATACCTTACATCAGGGTTCCCCAAATCCCCGCTGTCTGACAGCTGGGCCACGAGAGCACAGAGACTAGTGGTGGTCTGTGGCTCTGGCCGGTGCACCCCCCACCAGCCAGAGCCGCAGACCATGTCTCCATCGTAGGTTTAGAGCAGGGTGTCTCTCTGAAGTGGGCAGGTTCTGGCATCATGACATCACTCTGGGGGAAGTTTCTTCAAATTTGAGTGACACGAGGCTCTCTGTGCATGTACGGTCCAGAGTCCGTAGGTTTTAGTGGTCCAAGAGCTCCAAAAGATTGGGGACCACTGCCTTACATAGTTTAAAATGATATATATTTACACATGTGTGTGCGTGTTAAAAAAAAAGACTAAATGGGAAGCTTTTCATGCAGAAAACTGTTCCCATGAACATCCTAAAAGGAGAGGTACCGCCACAAACAAACACTGGAACACTGCCATCAGTGTCTCCTGGATAACTGTAGGCAGCATTCCTATGGGCTGGTGTATAATAATCACAAGCCAAATTGGTCACTCCCCTGGTTTGCATAGCTGGGTTCATTAAAGATTGTTTGCTGAATTTGTAATGCACCCAACCTATGCACATTTGCCCAAGTCCTGACCCTCACATGCCCTTGCAGGTGCACTGGGTGATAGTCAGGTGTCCACATGGCCATTCTTACTGGTCTACAACTACTCAGATGCTAAACACAGCTAATTGTAACAGCCTGGGTGTTCTGACACTTTTCCTTCATTGAAGTTTCCAGCAATTTGTAGTACATTAGTTCTTCTGTGGGATCAGACCACACTGGCCAGCCTAACGCACATTAGTGAGCCTTGTGAACCCCTGCTCCCCGGTTGTCCTCTGCATAGAGGAAACATCCCATAAGACCTGATGTTTTATTATTGATGTGACCCAGTTATCTAAATATTATAAAAATCATCACTTAAGAACTGTCTGATCACTTGCTGTCTTATATATTTCACTCTTTGACAGACGTCATTGGATTCAATGCTATTGAGTTCACTTGTCAATGATTTTGTTATTTTGGACGATCTGTGTATACCAATCTTACAAATTTCAGTGCTTCAAATGATGTGGTTCATTCTGTCACAGACAGATGATGTTCAATCAGTAATGTTTGTATTTATCTACATGAACATCCGTGAAAAGAATACCCTGCTGCAAAGACCTACAATCAGAACGTTATACATTTCTTGGTAAGATGTTCCTTCACAAACAAAAATTAAGACAAAAATGTAATTATAAAGAGGAAACAAATCACAATAAAGCAATTGCATTATGCTAACCTCCAAGCATGTGTTGGAAAAAGTTAATAACATAAAGTTATAGCTAGATAGACAGGCATAAAGAACATCAAGGCATCTATTCAATCTAATATCATTGGTTTTAGATACTTGGTCATCAAACATTTCAGTGTTTTATGAGCATTATTCTCAGGATTCATGGTCACTTAATAACAAGTTTGTTAATTTCTCTGGTGTGATAAACATAAATGTGATACATTTTGTATGCATTTCTAATTTTTACGCTTACATGTTCCATATATGCTTATATGTCTATCCTTGTCAACATGTAGTCGCATGTCTTCCATTATAAACTTCATAGATGTTTTCAAGTAAGGAAATCAAAAATGGTAGCTGATGCAAGGCAGTGATAGTTCAATAAAGTGGAATTAAGCTGATATGAGAAAAAAATGTGATTAACCAAGTTCAGTATACAATGTTCCTACAATAAAATAAATTTACCTGCTGTTCACAATCTTTTTTTTAATGTACACTGAGCCGTGGATGTGCAGGTCCGCGAACAATATGGGTGAACAAACTCATACATACATGCTCAGGGGTGGCATCAATCCAGCCTGGCCAATCAATATGGATGAAAATCTAGAACCTAGATTGTAAGCTCTTCGGGGCAGGGTCCTCTTCCCCTCCTGTGTCACTGTCTGTATCTGTCTGTCATTTGCAACCTTCATTTTAATGTACGGCGCTGTGTAATATGTTGGCGCTATATATATCCTGTTTATTAAAAATAATAATAATAATAACCTTGAAAAGCACTAGATGAAGCACCTGGAAGATGACTGGGTGAAGCACCCTTAATGGAGTGATGCCAGGTAAGTGCTGTTAAAATAAATGTGATTAGGCAAATTAGTTTATTTTATTGCAGAACAGACTTTGACAATTCCTTTTGCAAAAAAAGAGCTGGATTCTTGCAAATGTTTCATGACTAAGTTGAGTTCCACTTTAACTGCAAAAATAGTAATTTTCCTCTTTCATTATTGAATTGGAGCAGCATAAATTTATTGTTTTATATTGTATTTTATTTTAACACCAGAATCACATGTAGCAGGTAAATCTGAATATTATTTGATCGACCAGAATACTGAAACCCAAAATAATGACGAAAAGGAAAAAAAAAGTATTTTGCAAATTTTATCTAGTGCTCTTAATATAAATTTTAATTTCAGCAAAAGACATTACCACACCTATACACAACCACAGAAAGGTGCTGCACTTATCAAATGTTATTATAACTTTTTCTTTATATATAGATAATGGGACAGACACTGATAACAGAGATGAGTAAATGTTTGAAGAAAATAGGACATCTTGGTAAAACTTGACAATCTTCTTGAAATACATTGGAGTCAAGACAAAAAGAAGATGGTTTTGGGCGGTTGATATGGGTTAACTGGCTTTATAAGACTACAGAACGCATTTCAGCTATCCTGGAATTGTTCTTGTGCCAAAACAGCCCCCTTGTTAGTGTTATATTTTCATAAAAAAAATACATACAAATTTCAATAAAGTAAAATAATAATACACATATAAGGATCACTTACTCAGAAAAAAAGGGTTAAAACAACAACAGTCCAAAGAAGATTAACTACTAAACCACACCGATGTATGTCAGTGTGTTACAGCAATTTAATTCTAGCTGGCACTCTGTGCAATCGCTACCCCAACCCCAGGAGAGACAAAGAGACAAGTGCTTGCCCTATACTAAATATTAACAAAAATAATAAACTAAAATAAACAACATGAAACAAATGTAATAATAAAAAAGAACTGATCTTCTAAGTAAAGGAAAACAAGAGTAATTTTTTTTTTCAAGAAAACTTTGCCTAAGCAACTCTGTGAGTACAAATAAAAGTTTGTCAAAAACATTTCTGCTCATCTCTAACTAGGATCATGCTTCATATTTAAAGTCCAGAATACTGCAATCCAAATATATGTTTACGGTAAATGGAATGAATATTATAATTATTATTATCTTATACTCAGTGCTTTACAAAGTCCGTAGTCCTATCAATAACTATCCCTCAAAGGGACTCACATTCTAATGTTTTGTATTACCAAAATGTAATTTTACACTTTTATACCAGCAGATGATAGATAGTTTGATTTATAGAATAATTAGTATTATGAGTATTCATTATGAGAAATTGTTCAGCTAGTTTTACCATTTATTATATATACAGACAGGATATTATAAAACAAAACAAAGCAAAATACATTATATTAGATATAAGTAGTATTGCATAATATACAAACAAAAGGGTAGAACAATCATAACAAAGATAATGATGATACATTTACTGCTTACAAAATAACCATCCTTGTGTCTAAACATGATAAAGGTATTTGTTTTTGTGATATTTATCTTAACTAATCAGAATCTTAAAAAAAAAACACATGGAACTGAAAAAAAAGAAGACAAACTCTGCTAGTCTGTTGCTTTTCCAAAATGTAGCTTGTTTTTTTATAGTAAAATGTAATAAAAATAATTTTAATATTAGTGTTATTATCTGACCTAAAAATTATTAGTTTTTGTGAATTAGTATTAGTTGTAGTTACTATTATTTGTTAATTAAAATTTGAATGTCATTTGTCAAAGCCCTATGCATTATAAACATTTGTTTTGTCTTGTTTATTTTGTATTTTTTAATACCATACTTATTTTTATCTCTTTTCATGCTGTGTTGCATATTAGCTCTGCTGCCTTTTTGTAGCTGCTTTAGGGCAGATTTCCTAAAATTGACAACAGTAAGCCATGCCAGTGCAATATTTTTTTGAAACGGCCATGTATATTTTCTACCCGAAGCCCATGCAACAAGGCGAAGATGCAGGAGACAAGGACAAGGACAGATCGTTATTACCCCATAACTGGAAGTGTCTGATCTTCAGACCAGGATCACTGAGGATTATTTATTTCAAAGCTGCAGATGGCAAAATATTGAATATAACTTTTGAAATTATATATAAGCCTATAAGAGGTTCTTGTTATTGGGGTTTATTATAGTTTTCAATATTTGTGAATGACAGTGGTCACCAAAACACCAAGACAAAAAGAGAAGGTGAATCCCCCCAGCAGTCATAGCAAACAGCAAAAATAAAACTGAAACAAGTTCTAACCTTCCATTTTACATCTTTTTATTTATTTTTTAAATATAATTTACAACCAGACTGCATTTCAGCACATAGAAAAAAAGAAACAAGGAATTTAAATACAGTTTACTGACACATGTAAAAAAAAAAAAAATCAAAGCACCTTTAAACTAGAGATTGCACAAGTATGTTTTTTATATACATATAAATATAAGTTCTGCTAATTATTAGTGTTACAATCAATACATGGGTATACCGGTGTGCTGGGTCCAGTTTCAGCAAATTTATTTATTTATTTGGTTTTAATCATAGAATTCTTTCAACTTGTGATCAGAAAATACTGCGGTTCAGGTGCAGACTTGGTTTGATAAAAAAAAGGCATCCTTGTATGAAAGGTTCAGTAAAACGACAGCTTGGACGAGTTACAGTAAGAAGCTGGGAGACTACAACACATGATGGCTCTCAATTGTTCACACGCAGCTTCAACCTATAAAGCAGAACTTACAGCAAAAAAAAAAAATACCTTTACAGGTGTAAAGCCGTTGATCTCTGCAATGCGGGTCCAGTCGGTCCCAGACATTTCTTCTTCTTTCCAACGTAGACTGGACACTGGGTGCAACCATCTTCTTCCTTCTTCTTCCAGCCACCTCTTACATCACCTGAGCTTACACTGCACAAGCACAAGATGGTGTGACCCATATTCCTAAAAATGTAAAAAAAAAGTGCTGATCTCTATGCGACATTAAAGGAAAGCCTTCTATAGGCATGTGCCCAAGAAGCAGCCAGCAGGCTCCTGGGATATATGACGTATGTAGGAGGCTGAAGGGTTTCCCATTTAGTCTTTACTGCTGTGGCAGTAAAGACTGAAAGTGAGAGGTCCTCCCCCAAAAAAGTAAAAGAAAAACTTATTTAAAAAGAAATAAAATACTATTTTATTATATAAAAGGGTTAGCCACTCTTTTATATAACGTAAAGAATATTAGATGGATATTTTTGCTAAAATCTCCAACACAAACCTAAGAAACCTTAAATTCTGTCTATACAACAATCAGCTTTTTTCTTTCATTTTTCTTAAATATAGAGTTTGGAGGGTCAGTACCGGTTTTATCCAACACTGCTGACCTTATTCATGCTTTTTGTCACCTTGTTCTCTTGTTTTGGGAAAATATTAAAACCAGAGATGACATTCTTCATATTATTCCCATGACGGGATTCTTTTAGTATAACAACCACCTGATAGACAGCTGATGGCATCAGCAGCGGCCTTCACGGATTACTGGCATTTTGTCATGGGGTGACCTTTCCAGGGATTGACACACCCAATATCCCAGACATTAATTGCTATAGGCAGGATAATGTCAATAACCCCGGCAGCTCCAGTATCATAGTTACGTGTAAGTGGCAAGGTAAACATATAAATAGAAATACAAAACACGCCCGGTGTGCTTCAAAATGTCCACCTGCTGGTCATCGGTCACAAGAGTTGGACGTTGGGTCCAGAGGAGCAGAAAAGAGTTTTAAGCAGGCATATGTATGGCAAGTGATAGCATGGGGACAGCAAGAACTGCAAGAAAGTAACAGTACTATCTATGTATTATAATACCATACATTCAATTCACCATTTCCATGAATTCCTTTTTTAAGCCCCTCGTTTTTTTTTCAATGACAATGGTCTCCTGGACAAATAGTGGAGTGAATCTCACTAACAGGGACAACGAAAACTAACTTGACAGAAGGCCCAACCCATCTCAACTCTGTCCAAAATCAAAATAAAATCGCCTTTTCATACAAGGAAGGCCTGGAACGTACGAGGAAGGAGGTAGTGTAAGGCCCAGCATGACTGTGCAGACATGAAGGGGAGACAGCAGAGGGTTAATGATTTGTAGTAGTACGTGCAGGGGGGGGGGGGGGGGGGTTGGTTGATAGGCAAGTTGACCTAGCTATGTCTTGCCACAGTCATGTTAATATTGTACTTTTGTTGCAGTAGGAATGAAGGTCTTCTTGTAGGATGTTACTCTTAGCATCTTCTACCATTAATTCCAATGGCACCATTATTGCCAAAAAATCCTTTGCACCTTTAGCCTCCCTCCTTCCCTTGTTAAAAAGTAATTCCAAGCTAAAAGTCCAAAATGCTTACTGAAATTGATAGTCACATGATGTTCCAGATCCATTCATGGCAAAAGATGAAGGGTTCTCTTCTGGTGTCTACACCACTGCATGGCTAATGTGGAAACATCCAACTGGCTGTCCAACAGTGGGGTCCCTCCAGGCTGCAGAAGACTAAAGGGTGACATTACATATTGAGGAATGGTTGATGTGAGTACTGGATCAGAAGTCTCCACATCTGGAGGACACATAGGTGGGGGACACCCAAGGGCAGCAGATTCATACAAGAAAAAAAAAATAGAGCCTTAAAAAAATAGGGGCTTTATGGAGTATTTGGAGGGTGGTTGCCCAATGCCCAAAATAGGCCCAGTGAATGTCCAAAATAGGGCTTTAATTCCCACTGATCTAAAAGAGTTATCTTTGGCTAAACTTTCATTGTTGTATATAATAATCATGTCATACAGTTTGTGACAAATTGTTGGGACCCACAGCAAAGGGTGCAATCATTTACATGACTGGGCAGAATAACCTTTAAACAGAGCTCAGTGGGATATAGTCCTACAGCTGGTCTATAACTAGCTCCCCTTGGCCTGGCATACCTGTAGTCTGTAAATCCGACATGCTACAATTTGATGGGTGGCAGCTGTTAACCGCAAAATAGAATGCCCACGTGCTCATCACAGAAGTGGCTGGTATCCCATTACCATGATTCATGTAGTCACATTACGACGATGCCATATACATCACACTGTGAAGGGTATCAGCAGAGTTGGCACACATCTCAAAAACACATCATCGGCCTTATCGTGCAAACATGAAGTACGGTATTCACAGTTCGAAAATGACCATCTCTTGCTGCAGACTATTCTATAAATGTTCGTTATTAACTCTGTTTTACAATCCTGGGTATTTTAATTCTAGTATTGACTTTATGGTATAAAGATACCATTTATAATGCTATACTATACTGCGAAGGGTAACTATATCCAAATATGTTTCATGGATATACATAGAAAAGCCAACAGCTGTACTTATATAGTATAATTTATAGGGGGTGAAATTTGAGTATTACATATGCAGTTTCTTCTTTTCACCTTGTAGTGTTGCACATCAATTACTTATTTTTCTCTCAAAACAAAGACTATCGACTCTACTAGTAAATCATCATCATTGCCGACTCCATTAGCAAATCAGCTCCTACTATATTTATGCACAAAATGGCATTATTGAATTAATGATTTATTAAAGCTCTCCTATTTTATATTAAAAATTCTAAATAATTTTCACAAATGATGCTATATTACTACTACTATACTATAATATTATAATACAATGCTACGATCCTTCTCTATACAGTACTTTTTTGAGGTCCTCAGATTTTTCACTTTTTTCAAACTGAGGTCCACTCACCCATTCCAACCCCCCAACCACCTCCAATGCCACTGACATTTTCTCGTCTTCTGAATTCAGCCATTTTTTTTTTTTTGCTTTTTAGTTTTTGCAGACTCCAATAAAAATTTTAGAGGTTATTAGAAATAGGATTTGATATTATCATGGGCTTAAACATTTCAAGTTATCATATTAAAACACTCTGCAGACATCCTCTTCACAGCCTAAACCGAGTGACATAAAACATAATTTTGTAATTTAATGCCCAACAAATATATTGAAACTTTTTTTGTATCTTTTTTTAGATAAAGTGAAGAATGCTTATCAGATTCCTCCACCTCTTGGTGGTATAAAGGATATCAGTAAAAGAGTAAAATGTTTCCTACAAAAACACCATCATTTTTTTAAATTAGGTTCTGAAAAGCTAGAATTGTCTCACCAAAGGCTCGAGAATGGCTCAAGAACAGAAAGTGAACTTTCTAAAACTATGAATAGGGTAATAAGTATGAATACACTATGCAAAGTATCACTGTTCTATTAACCAACTTTTAAATCACTCTGTGTTTAATGGTTTTAATGCTTTTTCTGTTTGAGGCCTTTAATAAAAGAATAAATCCTGGCAACCATCAAAATTCTAAAATTTAGGAGCAGAAAATACAGTATGATGTTGCAAAACAAACAGAAAAGACAGTAAATTAAATTTCAATTCATTTTTAGAAATATAATGTATTTGATACTATTTTTATAGTATTATCTATTAACTATCTATAATTATAATAACACACACCCACACATATATATATATATATATATATTCTTACTTTGCAAATTGTATAGAATTGAAATCTTTAAATCAGGATAAATTAATGCCTTGTAGACTGGCACTTAAACTTAACAAAGAAATCTTAAGTATTATTTTATATTAGCCTAAATATAGCAAGCACACTTAAAAAATAAATTACCTTTTTTGAACTACATTTGCAAATACATTTACATATATATATATATATATATATAT
>NC_092860.1:142628733-142637929 GCF_032062135.1 Pyxicephalus adspersus
AAAATAAACCAGAGATTTAATAAAATATAATACAGGGAACAATAAATATTGCTACTTCCCCTCTACCTTTTTGTTGTGCAGGAGATTACAAGTGGCTGTTACCAAATATTCTGGTACTGAAAAAAAAGTATTTAAAGATGCATTAAATCTTTTTCAAATGGTTTTAGGCTAGGAAGTCTTTGGTTTAAATCTATATTATGTATCATGCCTTTTTTTGGCCACTGCAAATCTCAACATCCTTACTAAATTTATGTGCCAATATCTATAATACCTACATCTTTGGGTTTCCAGGAGACAGTATGTATTCATCCCATTACCTTAGCAAGTTTTATTTGTGCAAGAGATAAGGAGGGGATTAATGTGTCGCGCTATAGAATCAATTCAGTTAGATGTCTGTTTTAATTGCATTTGTTATTTTACATCATCAAAATGCTGAGTTCTTCAAGATAAAAAATAAACCGGAAGAACCTCAATTTTTTTACATGAAATAGATAATTAACTATTGGATGTATGTTATCCTTTGAGCTATTTTTCCCTGTTCTCTGATGATCATATATCAGAATGTAATTTAAGAAGTGATAATCTTTGTGTATTGATTCTTCCATATAATGTTTTGGTAATCAGTATTATTTTTAGGAGATAGTATTTGGATTTATGGATGAATCACGTTTCATTCGGCCATAAATAGCACCTTCCCCAACCTCTGCTCAATGCCCCGCAGCTCTAATGTATTTAGTGCTTTGCACTACAATACATGTGCAATTCATGTGCATGTGCAATTTTAGGCATGTTGGGGTGCATTGGCAAAAATAGGGGGGCATCCTTTTTCCAAATCAGTGGCTCCCCCATTACAGAAAGCATAGTGATACATAAAACCCTTTTTTGCAAACGCCCCGCTTTGGGGTATATGGAGAAGGTGGCATTTAGAAAGGTTTTAAAGACTTTTAAAAGCAATCAATGGTTTAATGAAGAGTGTTATGTTTTCTTTTATGGGTTTTTTTATCTGTTTGGGTGTAGTTTGTTGTTAATGAAATAGCTATTATTAGGTCAAGAAATATGTGCTGTATATCAGCAATCCATGCACATTTCATAAAAGAGTGCATGGAGTCAGCTCTGCCTAATAGTCTTCTGATTACCTACACAAACCTTTCTCTTTAACTGATTCTCTTTAACAAAATACTGTTCTGTGGTCCAGTAGAAGAGCACTGAGGGCCTAATACCAGACACAATTTGATAATATTAAAGCTTTCTTTTGAAAACATTTGCCAACTATTAGTAAATGATTTTTAGGAAATATTTTCCAATTTTGTTGGAGCACCCAGGTTCTCCCATGATAGTCTTTGAGAGCTTTATTAAATAGGTCCAATATGTGAAGTTTGCAGAGAGATCATACGACAGCTCTGAATTTCAGACATGATCTACAGGCATATTTTTTTTTTACAAAATTGTTTATTTTAACTAAAAGGTGTTAGATTGTTTAAACATTTTAATCATGTTAAAAGATAATAATTTTTATTGTTACATACATGTTAAAGGAAAGTGCATTATGTGTGTGTGCATTTTTATCTTCCCTAGTAGTTTACTGTTTTTATTTTATAGGTTTTTATTTGATGTTTTGGGGCTATGGTATAAAAAAAATGAAATACACAAGAAAGGGAAAAAGCAAAAATAATCTTCAAAAGCGTGTTTGCACTTTTTTTATTTCTTGTGCAAGATGCATGATTAATGATAGCAGGAAAAAAACATACAATAAATACTACAATATTTTTTTTCCTGTCCCTTATGTTTTAGTGTGTTTTACTACAATATGAGATATTAAAAACTACACTTTTTACATAGTTAGGTTGAATAAAGACATAAGTCCATCAAGTTCAACTGCTAGGGAAATTAAGCATATCCCAGGTAAAACCCTATAAACATAGTTGATCAAGAGGAAGGCAAAAAAAACCCTTATAAGGCCTGGTTTAATTTGCTCAAACAGAGAAAAAAATCCTTCCTGATCTCAATAGGATGTTCCCTGAATTAACAGTCTCCCAACCTTTGTTAGATTGATAAAGGTTTACTTCATATTGTTCAAAGAGCTGCCTTCATTGTCCTAAAAGAATTTCTAAATTTTTTCTAAATGTTTTATTTTTCTGAGGATGAATTTTCCAATATTTTTCTAAATACAAATCTGCTAACTTTACTGCTAATCTAGGTTTATGCTCATTTCCTAAACAGCATCAATAAAACATCAGGATAACAAACACCTTGATACCAAATCAATGAATATGGGAAGCTCTATTCTAATATTCTATATAAGATCACTGTAAATATAAACTTCAATTTGTAAAGTGAAGAAAAGATACCCATCAGTTTTTTGCATTTTAATTAGCTTTTATAAATAAACTGCAGCCAGTAAAGCTGGAAGAAAAACTACCATCAGAGCTTTGGTGTACAGGGGTGCTTTGTACAAAAATGATGTGTAGACCTACCCTATAAATTGAATGTTCAGCTGATATGATTAAGTCACGGCTCTTTCGATCGGTAACTCTTTTATCTTAACACTTGATCATGTGACTTTAGCAGAAAGACATAACGGGACTTTGAAAATGAAACAATAGGAGTTTTTTATATACGTTTCATTAGAGATGACAGCAAGTAAGACCCTGCATGAAGCTTAATATAATCCTTGCAAAATGTATAACTCAACAGGAAATATTTGTTTTCTTAGCATATTAATTCCAGGATTCCATGGAACCCTAGGGTTACTCCAGAGGTAGCTAGGGGTTCCTTGAACAATGAGCAAATAAACCGCTCAGGACAGTTTAACTGACACCAATGATCTTGTAAAGGTGATATTCTTGTCAATGGCCAGCAATGTAAGAGGCATTCTTCCTACTGACCACCAATTTAATATACTGGTAGCTATGGATAAAGTAATTGTAGTAGGGGTTACCTGAAGACCTGAAAGGTTTGATAAGAGTTCCTCCATATTAAAAAAGGTTGATAAAGGTTGCGTTATACAATAAATCTAACACAGCTTTAGGTAAGTTGACTTGGGTAAGTAGATTTGTTTAACACTTACATACTTATATTAGCAGTTATTTCCTATCAAACCAGCATTTAGGTATTTCACTAGGTATTGCATTAAATTCTACAGCTTTTTCCCGTGGGAATATATTTTATTATTTTTCCTTTACCATGTTAGTTCCAAGGTAAATTAACACAACCTAAAATTCTGCTCGAACAAATAGACTTTATAAAGGCAATACAACTTATTAAACTGTAATTCAATAATGGAGACTCTAGTGGCCAAACCACCTTGGTCAAATTTTTGTTTGATTTTCTTCTTCTAAGAGATAGTTTATTGTAGAACATATTAATCCTTCTTTCTGGAAAGGGTCTAAGTCTAATAATCGACTCCAGGGAGTGTGCAGACCAAAAGACTTTTACCACTGTCTAAAGCGGAAAAGAACATCTGGTGGATATTTAACTGTACATGCGACTAACCACAAGATTGTCTCCTGGAAGCAAAACCCAGAATTCCCTATAAGAACTGACACTGAGGAATGTTACACACTGGATTCCAAACAGGTTAAATAACACCCGGTTTAGATGCCTGTATATCAGCCAGGAATGCCATCATCAAAGAGAATATGTATTAAACTCCAAGATTCTAAAGAGTCAACAGAATCTTCATGTAGACACCCATAAGTGCCAGCACATAGCATTGCTATTCATCTGGAGCAACCCATGAGCTAGGAACTCAACACTGTGGCCCACCCACATATTGCAATTGGTTAGTCTCGCCACCTATCACACTTATCATCCAATAGCCCGGTGCTGTGGGCTCTGTGCCTAGGCCTCCTAGAATGTACATAATATATAACTAAAGGTTTAAGGTTTTGGTTTGCTTTTGAAGACCCATAAAGATAGCTCACATTAAAATAAATTTAATTTTGCAACACCACATAAAATATTACTTCTAATAATATCAGAAGATACTAAGATAAATAAAAACTTTAAAAAAAGTTCAACGTAGACAATAAAACACACCAATGTTACTAGAGTTTAGGCTGTTTACTTAGTAAAATGAATTATTACTCTACTAAGAATTATTCACTTTGCTACATGAATTGGTTGAAGCTCTGTTGACTTCAGCCATGCAGTTACAAGCTAATAAAAATCCACTTCTTTATATTGTTTGGATAATCTTTGCAAAGTGAACTTCATACACTAAGCTCCTCTTGTAAATCGACCACAATAAGGCAAATGTACTAAAGAAGTTGGCACAAAGTTCTGCACCTGATTATAACAGTGAAGGTTCTCAACTTTTCAACTTTATTTAATAAATCTTATTATAATGTTCACAATTTTCATGTTCCAATACATAGTTTGTGTTTTCCAAAATTTTAGGTAGGTGTAAAAAAAAAGTATCCAGTAGTATTGTTAAAAATAATACCAATTGCATTATGGTAAAGGGTGGAAAAATCCATATAACATGAAATCATTTAAATTCATTTCAAACTAGGGTAGCCAGAAGCCTCCCCCCACAAACAATTACTTGGCTGCTCAGCCCTCCATTTTCCAATACCCACACATATACCTTCATGTTGGCCAAAATTGCCTGAAAGGTTGTTATTTAATAATACAATTCCTCAAATACAACAGTCTCACTTTATTTTTGACATAGCATAGATATCAATACCTTAACCATAACTCATCCAGACCCATTTAACCTAACATGACACTTTTCTGGCTGCTGTTTCATGAAAGCCTCCAAAATCCAAGACACCTAGGGCTACTATAGCGTGATATTTTGGCCCTAAGCCCCCACAAACCAGGCTAAGGTGCCAATATCAATCATACAGAGCATGGTGGGACAGAGGTAAGTGCTCTGGCCTTTCCAGCACCAGGTTCTAATCTTGGCCAGGACACTATCTGCATGGAGTTTGCAGGTTTTCCTTGTGTTTGCATGGGTTTCCTCCCACATCCCAAAAAACATGCTGTTAGGTTAATTGGCTTCCCCTGAAAATTTACCTTAGACTGTATTAAGGACATATGACTATGGTAAGGGCAATAGATTGTGAGCCACTTTGAGGGACAGCTAGTGACAAGACTTTGTACTGTGTGTAATATTATAGCGCTATATATATAATGTGTAAAAATAATACTCATAGCCTTTTATGACCCACATCGAATTACTTTCTTACCACCCCTATTTTCAAAAGGACGCTCATAACACTACTTTGCCCTCACCCTTGCCTCTGTCTTTTTCACACCTCCCTGAACCCTTTGCCCTCTTTTTATTCCCCAATCAGCTCAATACCCTCCATTATCCTAACATTATCTTTAACCCTTTCTTTACCAGGATTCTCTTGGCACCCTGTCATGTAGAGCTTTTGCCTACACTCATTCCCTTAATTCAGCTCCAGTCTTATCTGTAATATTACAAAAGCAGACAATGCATGCACTTGGCACCATACCACAATGAACATGCCATGTACTGTAATGTTGAATGTTAATATAATTCCCAATATATTACTATTAGGGAAGATGAATTGAATCCATAATGTAAAGTACATAGGAGAAAGACCCAGTTGTAAAATAAAAAAAGTCTTACTACAATTTCTGTAAATAACCTTTAGGAAAGTGCTCACTACATAGACAGAAAATTTGGCTTCCTATGGCATAAGCTTCACATGACAAATTGACTGTCTATCAGTCTAATAGATCATATGAGATTAGTTGCTACTAAATATTACTTAAGGTTTATACCATAAGAAATAATGTCTTCTGTATGTTTAGAGATTGATTGCTACTCTCAACAATTATAGTACAGTTCCATGCTGGGGTGGAGGAGAGCCACCCACTCCATTAATTATCTCTGGGATTTCATGGAATGGATTGATTTGTTTATGTCAGCCAAGACATTGATTATTTTGTTAGATAAGATAATCTCAGAATAATTACTACATATAAGGGTCGTATATTATAACCCACCTGTTCATTGCACCACCCCACAGATCATATGACATTCCATGCTTGTCAGTCTGTCTGCTGCCCTCCATTCCCTTATACAATGACTTTTGGAGCTGCCCTCTTCAGTACGGGTGAAATATCAGAAGACATGTCGTACATAAGCAGAGACTCGCACCCTTTTTTTTTTTTACTGCAATGTTGCTGCCTATACAAACCCCAACCATAGAAGGCACATGTAGGAAATGGCATTCCTGCCTCCTGTAGAGGGGGAATGAAAGCTAATACATCTTGCCCAATGTATCTACATGCCCAGCTGGCCTTCACTATACATGGGCAGCTCTTTCTTCAAAGGTGTTGAAATGTCTAAGATCTGAATGTCTTCCAAGGCCATGAGTTCAAATACCAGCTAGTTAGTAGATCTCCCCTCTTGAACTATGTTATACATAAGTCTGCAGAGGGGATATTAGGATTTGGTTGTTTTAAAGTCTCATTTCTTAACTTAATATTCTGCTCAATGTTATCAAGCAACCAAGGTCTGGTTGTGACCACAGGACAGTTTGCTGTGCATCTGGGAGCTGCCAACCATGTGCTGGCAAAAACATGGGTGCGAAAGGGCCCATAGTCAAGACACCAGTAGGGATCAGTGCTTTGATATACCATTTATAGTAGTAGTAATTGCAATAATAATAATTATAATATATATAATATCTGCAGTCCTTTAAGATTTTGGCTGTGTAGGAAGTCTTGGAAATCTACTCCTATCCCTTTTACCCCAGGTTCGAGAACAGCCATGAGGGGTATTGTTAAACCATTGCAAGTAACACTTGAAGGTGTTCCATAACTAGGGTATTTTCCTTTTTAAGCACCTAGAAACCAATTAAATGGTGATTAGTATTTGCTAGAAAATCATTATTTTAAATGGACGTTCCCTTGAAATGTTATCAAACTGTTAAAGTACACTCAGAACCAAAATCTTTCCTCGGCCCGTATCTGGCTATATTGCAATAAAAAGCACAAAGAGCTAGTAATGATGTAATTGGATCTAAAATATTGTATGCATAGAAAACAAAAAGAATAACTGCATTTTAATATTGATAAGGGGCAAGGATGGAACCTTACTTAAAGATCCACAAAACCTGCCAGCTGCTTTCTCACTGTGAATGGTAATGACGTTCTCCATATACTTACCTTTTATGAGGAATCATCTGAATTGCCTGTTAATTCACTGCTAATTCTTAGTTTGGCTGGGATAATGGGCAAGTCCTGAGACAAAGGCACTGATTGGTTATTCAGAAACCCCTCAAACAGAACCACTAGGTACAGCCAAAAAGGGCAATCTCACAGTGGTCAGAGCAGCATAGAGACCTGCTACCAGGTAAGTATAAGCCATTACAAGAACTTATTCACACCATAACGATTGTATGTTTCTATCCATGTGTTGATACAGGTCGCTTTAGCCATTAAAAGCCACAGTAAGTTCACACCTACACTATTACTGGCAAAGCAACATTCACATTTCTATGTTGGGGTGTACTGTAGTACAGGTGCATTTGTTCTGTTTTTTTTTTATTAAAGTTGCATTGAGGTGCATGAAGACAACACGCTGCAATGCAGATTTGTGATGCGCTATTGTGTGGTATTGTATGTGATATGTGTAAGCAATTAGGGGGAGCAAGGAATTTAGTGCAACTGAAGTTGATTCTTAAAGTGGAACTAAACCCAAAACAAGAAAAACACATTTACCCACACACTTAAACCCACAGATCAGCTTTCTTCCATCGGATCCTGCGTTGTCCCAGTATTCGTCTTTGGCCCGGCAAGAGCTGGGCACCGACATCTTCTTCTCTCTTCTTCGTCTGCGTCACCTGATCTCGCATTGCGCAGGCACAAGATCAGGGGACGTAGATTGGGAAAAAAAAATGGCCGATCTCACTACACATGTGTGAGATTGGCAATGTTTTTCCGTTGATGAAAGGGCTCCTTCTGCGCATGCCCTGATCTTGCAGGAGCAGCCAAGAGCCTCCGGGGTCTATGAGGTAGGTATCCCAGGAGGCTTTGTGCTCCGGTGGTAATCAAGACAGATAGGAGAGGTGCTGCACCCTTTTAAAAAAAACAACAAAATTTTACTTTAAATAAAAAGGTTGTCTACCCTTTTACGTGAAGTACAAATTCTGATTTTAGGTTTGCTTAAAGGTCTCCCCCAATAGGGGGGGGGGCAATAAATGTAGTGCAACTGAAGTTGATTCTTAAAGCAGAACTAAACCCAAAACAAAAAAAAACACACTTACCAACAGACCTAGCCCTAAAGATCAGTCCTCTCCCACAGATCAGCTTTCTTTCATTGGATCCCGCATCGTCCAAGAATCTGACTTTGGCACGACGAAAGCCGGGCGCCTACATCTTTTTCTCTCTTCTTCTTTGTTCTTCTTCCTGCGTCACCCGATCTCGCATTGCACAGGTGCAAGATCAGGGGATGTAGATTGGGAAAAAAGATTGCCAATCTCACTACACATGCGTGAAATTAGCAATTTTTCTATTGATGAAAGGGCTCCTTCTGCGCATGCCCTGATCTTGCAGGAACAGCCAAGTGCCTCCCAAGGTGCGTGACGTAGGTATCCCAGGAGGCTTTTTGCTCCAGTGGTAATCAAGACAGATAGGAGAGGTGCTGCACCCTTGGTGTTGCACTTTAAAAGAAAAAAAAATTTTACTTTAAATAAAAGGGTTGTCTACCCTTTTATGTGAAGTACAAATTCTGAGTTTAGCTCTCCTTTAAAGGCTATCTTACTACAATCCAATCTAAAGTACAAAACCAAGATACATTGCAAGTGACTAGTTATTAGATAAATAGAAAGACAAAAATGGGTCTGATGATTCTGCTGGAATTCCGAATGGCTTATAATTGCCAGTGCATTTAATTGAAAATTAAAACAATTTATCAGCATTCCAATTTACTACAGAACACACCTTTCTTTGTCATTGAGGCAGGGTGAGGGGGAATAGTTTGTATGTTTATGAAAAATGTAGCCTAGGGTGACAATAGGATACAATACAATGAGTGCTGTCATCAGTATTCAGGAAATTAGTTACTAGCATAATCATCACCGGTAAAAAAAACACAGCAAATAAAGCAAAAAAAGAGTTGTAGCTACCACATAGTAGCAAACCAGTGTACAACTAGTATACAACAATATATTAAATGATGGTTTTGGGTCAACATACAATTTAACTTCAA
>NC_092860.1:142640151-142798076 GCF_032062135.1 Pyxicephalus adspersus
GTTCCACTTTTTATTTTTTGCTTACTTCATGCTTGTTTATATATTTCTTATATTGCCTATTCCCTACCATGTTTATACCACATAATTCTGGATCCCTCCATGCTTCCACTCCCTAATACGTATCTTCTACAGCTTTTTTGACATTTTATTCAAACCCTGCTTATATTATCTGACTTTTATTCCCACCCCTGCTTATATTATCTAACACTTATTTCCACCTTTGCTTATTTTATCTTATACTTTGTACTGCCAATGTTTACATTGCATTGTTTTTATTCACGTATCTGCCATGATTTTTTATTAGGTATGCTAACCCTGTTTATATTACTTTACGTTCTTACGTACCTCTTTTTATTTTTTGCTTACTTCAGCAATTGCTTATTCCCTGCCATGTTTATACTGCATAATTCTGGATCCCTCCATGCTTCCACTCCCTAATACGTATCTCCTGCAGGTTTTTTGACTCTTAAAGTAGCAATGCAAGCAAAGCTGATGGATGCCAGGATGGAGATTTATTAGTTAGTTTCTTCCATATACCTGTGACTACCGCAACAATCTCTTGACAATGGAGCAGAGCCAAATTCTACCGTCATTATGAAGAGATCACACTTCTTTAATAGGTTGGATTTCCATGGCTGGAAAGACTGATGGTGACTGTTAGGAGGAACACCTCTCACCTGGAGACACGGAGAGAAATAAGAATTATTTATTTATTGTACAGCGCTATTTATTGTACAGCACTGCGTAATATGTTAGCGCTATATAAATCCTGTATAATAATAATAATAATAATAATAATTAAGTGACTCAGCTCACCAGAATACCGGTATCTGAAATATCTCTTCCTTGATCACTTTAATTTTCTTATTCTTTAAAACAATAATGCAGACTTCACATGAAGCATCCTAAAAATATTTAAGGTGAAAATCTGGTTAAATCTCAGACATAAACTGGATATTTTATTGAAGCTTCTCACGGCTGAGTGAAAGAAAACTTTGTTTAGTCTATGAGAGATCATTATCCACAGTGCAAATTTCTATTGCAGGAATATTCTGGAAAAACCATAAAAAAGACTAATGGACCAACTTTAGCTCTAAAAATAAAATATCTAAGAAAAGTGCTCTCGTCTGTGGCCAACGTGGTCAAATAATTAGCACGCTTCACTTGCAGATCTGGATGTTGTGGGCACACTAGCTTTATGAAAGAAATATGTTCTGCCTGATTTATAACCCCTCATAACCCCCTTCCCTCCCCCACTGCAATCGTCAAAAAATATAGGTCAGCCCGCCAGTTTTGTTTTGATAAAACCTTTGTAGATCAGTGCACATATTGAAGATTCTCACCTGCTTTCATTTTGTGGACATTTGCATAATTGCCCAGCATAAAATTTAATTGAAGGTTTCAGAGCTATTAGTGAGATTTCCTCCTGCCCTCCTAGTGATAATGACAGAGACAGCAATAAAAATGAGGGGAGTCTCGATCTTCTGGTAGCTATATCAGACTAACTGGTAAAACTGTTGTCATCGTGAAGAATCAATTTAGTTCTACTTTAGGGACAGGCATATTCCCTTCTATAATAGACATTCTTACTTGCTTGATAGCTCTCTTTTCATCTGCCAAAAATTGCTGGTTTCCTGGCACATCATGGCTTGCACTTCAGTTACTGGGACTGATTGAACTCCTCCAAGCCTGTGCAGGAGTAATGTCAACCCGACCAGACCAAGCCTATCAGAATGGCCAAAGATTGAAACAAGGAAGAAAAGAAGGAAGAAGATGGTGGTTCGCTGTGATAGAATGGGGACAGGTGAGTATAAGGGGTTTAGTTCTACTTTAAATACGGCCCTAGATAGCATAAAAACCTGGCAAAGGTTATCATGCCTGAAACAGCTTTCTTGCCCTCCTCAATGCCCAAATACCAAGCTGTTCCTTAAGAGCCAAAAGTCCAATACTTTCAGTTAGTGCCATATTTCTATTGGCCTATAACATGTTTTAACCAAAACAGGCCCAATCATAGTGATACCTCGAATAAACCTATGTATGGTAACATACATATATTATGGTGGAGAAAGTGTATTTTTAGTGGGGTTCATTCTTGAGTATCTTAGTAATAAGAATAGATTGCTTGAGATATTAAAGTTGTGTTGAGTTTTTTTTTTAATGTCTTGTCATTTGGCCTAGCTAGGGAGTAAAGCTCTTGTTGCCTAGTAGGGACAGGGAATGAAGATCCTATTAACTGGTAGGTGCAAAGAGTAAGTTGCATGGTATGGGTAGTGAGCGAGGGTCCAATCACCTAATATGGCCAAGAAATAAGGTTTACTTCACTTGGTAGAGGCAGGAAGTGAAAGTCATGTCACCATGTAAGGACAAGGAGTCACATCACTTACGTATGGCAGAGAATAAAGTCTCCTGGTAGGGACGGGAGTAAAGACTCTTACATCTTCTAGGTGGAGGGAGTGAGGGTCATGTCACTTTAATTGGAGTTTAGTCACCTGGCTGGGGCAAGGAGAGTTTTTGCTTCTAGTTGGGGCAGGAAGTAAGGGTCATCTGGCGCAGTCAGAGAATGAGGGAAAGTTGGGTTGTGAAAGCAAATAAGAAATGTAGGTAAGAGCACACTGTGAATTGGAACCCATGGCAGGCAGATGATGAGAGTGCAACCCTACGTTAATTACCAAATTAATTACTAGATGTTTTCTGATCCCCTTTTCTCCATGTTATATGTCAGTATAGCATAGAAATGAGTAATGAAAATAGGTTATGAAAATAAGAACCATAGATACATATCTCTTATAGGTGTATGTTTTGTGATAACATCTGTCTGTACCGGTTCCAAGCTATTACAACAACCTACTTGCCACCAACTATGCTTTTGGAATCCAGATGTGACGGTGAAATAAAGCAATTTTACTGACAGATTTTAAAAGCACCTACATTATAAACAAAGCAACTAAACTAATAATCAAAAAAAAAAATGTGTTCCATAAACCAGGACTGTCCCTCCTAAATAGTAGCAGATGGAAAGTATGACGGAATATCATTCCCAATATTATAAAGTATGATAAAATAAAAAATGTATCCAAACGATTAGACTACTTTGAGAGAAAACATAGATAAATGGTTTCTAGGAACCATAATCTGGTAATTTAGACAATGGTTTTATAAATACAAAGTAATGAATTGTGGGAACAATAATGACTTTATTATATATTTACAATTTTAAAGACTTTGAAGTATTTGAAAATCACTGTGGCCCCATCAGCCTCTTCTTGTATTATTTGCATTGAATGTAAGCAAGGCGTATTCCTGGGTCATCACTAATCATTAGAACAATAGCTGAACACACAGCTTTGTACTTGGCATGTCAGGTGACTGAGACACAAGGCAATCTCCATTGTCTGAGGGGTGCAGAGAACTTTAAATCAATATGCCGCTCCCTTCTCTTTCAGGTATGTCTATTAAAATAATCTTTTGTATATACTTGTAATAAAAAGTAGTCTACTTCTATGATCTTTCTTCTTTCATTGCTCAAATGTTTACTCTTGTTGGAAATAATTACTTGGCATTCTGTGGGGTAAGTTAAATAGGTGTTTTTTAGTATCACACATCAAGTAATCATAAAAAATCATACCTGATCACTCACATACTAAGAAATAATAATATATAAAAATATAATAATTATAGCAGGGGTTCCCTGAAGACCTGAAAGTTATTTCAAGGGGTTCCTCCACCTTTAAAAGGCAGAGAAACACATAAGGCTATTTCTGGTCCAGGATAGCTTATAGCTTCCACAACCCTCAGGAACCATTTAAAGCCATTGCACATTCCTAAACTGCCATGATGTCACTTTACCTATAGACCCAACACATCTTTTAATTGTATACAAATTTTGAAGGAATTGAAACTTAAAGTTTTGCTTATGACTAGGCCATGAAAATGTACATGGATGCATAATGCTTCAATTTTGGAGGAAGTTCATTCTGTTCTATGGGGAGATGAGGCAGAGGAGACGTAGGAGGCTCCTTTTTGCAGGAACTAAAAGATTCCCTATCAACGTTGGTTGTTTAGTGATCTGGCATCACCCTTGCTTCTCAACCACAGTTCTGTGGAACCCTATGGTTTCTCCAGAGGATGCTAGGAGTTCCTTGAGCAATCAGAAATTTGGACCTCTCATGGTAATTTAATTTGACACCAATGATCTTTTTTTGTGTAAGGGTGACATTCTTCTCAATAGCGAGCACTGTAATAGATATTCTTCCCATTTCAAGGGTTCCCCCAAGGTAAAAATTTTGCTCTAAACATAGTCATGTACTATTGCTAAATTTATTCTTGAGATGGTAAAAAAATTGTTTGTCCAGGTGTCCCCACTGTGGACTTTTCCCTCTCTTCTAGCTCTGAAACCCAGTTGAGTCCAACCCAGTTTAGCCAACCATGGTTGTATGGATGCCAGGGCTTTCTTTAGAAGTTGCTAGGTGGCTTCTTGCGCAATGGCAGATTAATACCTGATCTACAATGACCACCAATGTATGGGGAGCAATTTTCAACTGACATCCAATGTAAAGGGTCACGTTTATTCTGATCATAAATGTAAGGAATCTTTTACCACTAAGCACCAATATGAGGCGGCATTTACTCACTAATGTTATGGGACACTACTGCCAACTTGTGTAAAGTGGCACTATAATTTTATGGATTGTGTTTATTATTACCATTATTATTATTGTTATTATTGCAGTATATAGCAGGGCAGTTTTGTGAAATATTCTGCAATGAGTTTTAAATACTTTAGTATACTTTAAATACTTTAGTTATGCAATTGTTTGTTGAAAGTGTTCTTCAAATTAGCAATCATGCTAATGTACTGTGACATGTATATATAAATATATATATATATATATATATATATTGGTTAGAAAATATTTCTGTATGATTTATGTTGCATAGAATGAAAACATTTCTTGTGCAGAGGGGCTCAGAGTCGACAGGACAATTATATTAGCTAAATTATAGTAAGTTCAAATTACATCCTCTGCTATACTGTCTGTAAAACCCAGGACTGGCAAAACAGAAATACAAATCCTTTTGCACAAAATAGATTTTATATTTGTATTCCAGCAGTATATTAGCTTTTTGATGGAAGTTTAGCTTTTTTTAGTTATTTTTTTCATTTCTAATAACAGGTTTGCTTCAAGCAATATATCTCTATAACACATACAGACAAGAACATATATGTATATAGCTGTTCCCCAAATACATGTGCAAATACCTTTCCCTGTATGGCCTTTGCTCCACCAGCTGAGAACAGAGAGTGGAATTGCAACACAAAGTCAGCAATAAAACGTGACCCATCGCAATTGGAATGTTCCTAATGGTGGCAATGAAAGATCTGCTTTATAACCTTGTCACTTTCCTAACAGCCTTATATGCAATCATTTCTGCATTCAATTTCCTGTACATGTGTACAACAAGGCGCCCCAGAGACCTGTCGCTGCCTCCATCTCCCCTCCAGTACCACAGCAAAGCCGATTCAGCTGCTGGACAGCAAAACAGGAAAACACTTTGGGATATTACATACAGGGTTACTGACAGGGAATGCTCCGCCTGTGCTCCTATCTTTTCCCAGTACTCCCATTAAAACTGTGCTGAGAATAATATGGGAGCTGCCATTGCTGACTTTTTTGGAAATTCTATTTGCCTGGCTATTTCAATTTTTAATACTCCCTGACATTGACTAGGAAGAAATATGAAGAATGAAGTAGGGTTTCATGTGCACTTATTCTAAATCAGGGATTTGAACTAAAACCATTGGATCAGCATGACAGCCAGGGAAGTAGTATGATGGAGAGAGATGAATATAGCTACAGGTTCCCAACTACAAGTTTCCTTTAAAGGCAAAGTATAATCCTGCTCATGGATTACATGACTTAAAATGTTTCCTCTGATTATTGTTAATGCTAATTTTATATAATTACCACTGATCCAAACACAGAACAGCATCCAGATCTCCTGGAGCCATGAATATTTCTTTTACAGAGCTGGAACTATAAAGGAACATGTTGTTTTTTGTATTGATAAATATTTGGCAAAGACAACATGAATTATATTTATATTACAGTTTTTTATCATTTATTATTATTATTAATATTAATAAACAGGAATTATATAGTGCCAACATATTATGAAGCATTGTACATTAAACAGGGGTTGCAAATGACAGACAGATACAGACAGTGACACAGGAGGAGAGGACCCTGCCCCCAAGAGCTTACAATCTAGGAGTTGGGGGAATTAACACACAATAGGACGAAGGCTACAGTATGTAGTGGTGGGAAGTAGTGAAGGTTTCCATTATTTAAACCCACACTGAGTACAGCTGGTCTGCTAAAATATTTACCTGTTGCAGCCCTGAATGACATCACAAAGCCTTTGCAAGATATATGTCTCGGCTGGCTCCTATACATATTATGTATGTGTCATGGACCCATTGGGTCCTATAGGTGAGCTGTACTCTAATGGATGACTTAAGGCTGAGTACAACTCATTCACAGGAATAAATGAGTTCATGGCTGGGACTTTTCTTTGCAAAGTCTAGAAGGTGTCATCCGGGGCCACACAGTGAACACTGCAGGAACAAGGAGGAAGGTAAGTATTCTTCAAGCAGGCTGCACTCAGGGCTAAAAGCACAGTTGGAATACCTACATTGGAGTCCTGAGATTTATAAAGTATTGCCAGACAGAAGAGCCAGCCTAGTGACCCATCTTTTCTCTGCTGCAAATTAACAACATGGCTTGTCACCTTCCCACCCAGCTGTATATCAACCACTCAACCCAACTGATGAACTTATCTCCCTGCTCTCTTCTGACATGTTCTTCAAAAGTCATAGTAGGCAATACAATTGACTTACAATGATGGCAAATAAATGATCTTATTCCTAGATTTTATTGTATGTTGCTTTTAGTCAGAATTGAGTTACCCAGTAGTTCTCAGTTTAGCGCTGGGGAAAAAGACTATTGCTCTCCCTGTGGAAGCAGTGGTCTTTCTGCAGATATCCAAGACACTCCCTGCTGGGTCATAGCATGAGTTATCCAATGAGCCTAGGCTTTGCTGATTGGACAGCTCTAGTTCTGACTCAGAAGTGGGAATATCAGACCCCTTAAGACTGACCACTTTTTCCAAGAGTCCTTTGTACAGCATTCTGGCATAAGGCAGACATTTCTACCATGAGGGTACATGAGCTGTGAGTCTATGTAAATGTTTAGTATGAGTTCATCAATAAATTTATCCTATTTGACCTGAATGTTCAATGTGGAATTGAATGTTATCATTCTGGTTTAGAGGCTGTTACTTTTTATAACTTATTTTTTCTTGCATTTAACATATCTCCCTTCAAGTAATCATCCTTTACAACAGGGGTCCCCAATCCCCCCTCTGAGGGCACCTGACAAGTGGGCCCCGGCTCTGGCTGGTGCACCTCCAGCGGGGTCAGTAGAGGGAACCCACTTGGGGGGCGCACCGGCCAGAGCTGTGGACCATGTCTGCCATATGCATCACAGGCTCGGACCTGCGATGGGAAAGTGGGCGGGTTCTGGCATCATGACATCACTCTGGGGGTAAGTTTCTTCCCCTTTGAGTGACACATGGCTCCCCACGCATGCGCAGGTCAGAGTCTGTGAGATTAGTTGTCTGTGAGCTCCAAAAGGTGGGGACCACTGCCATTATGGCAGTTCAATGGGATAAACTCCATCAGAACAACAGCTTTTGAATTTCTTCTTGAATAAATCCTGACATTTGTTTTAAGCAAGCATTTCATAACATTTGGACACAAGCCTTAATATACAGTTTCAGTATTGAGCATTCTCCGATTTGAAATAAATCCAATTTTCACGTTGGTAGGGTTCATATTCTGTTCTTTGGAGTATAGGCTATGGTGGGATAGTTCTAAAACAATTTAACATTTAAAACTGACAAGGCTTCGAGTTCATAAAAACACACATTCTGCAGAGTCTACCAGCATTCCATAGCGGAATGAAAGGTAAGACACAGAATAGTTTTCATTGGCCGTCTAACAAACGTACGTGGCATGTGCCAGATTTCTTTTCTACAGCTCCTTGAAATTGAGGAAGCATAAATCCAGCATCTGTATAATGGGAAGTTCAATGGTTATATAATATTTATTTAGTCCAGAATGACAAATACCAGCATGGAATAATGTCTGGAAAGCAGTGCCAGGAAATTGACAAAATGGCAACCTGACCCTGTAGTGTACAGGACAGGTCTGGGTATGAATATCAGCTACTGGCAAACTCATATTTTACATGAAAATCTTTTCCAGACACGTTTTAACAACAAAAAAAGTATACACAGAGGTTAGTAAAATAATTTTACGCATTGTGGACATTCCTAGTGTCTACGGTTCATTATTTTTCCACCACTAGCATTAAAATTCCAGAACAGGCTCATGGAGACAAGTTAGGATGGCCATGGATGATCAGAGCTGCCAGCAATATATGATTAGGCTCACCAATGTGTGAGAAGTAGCTGGTCTTTACCATGGCCCCTAGTGGTGGGGTTGGATTTGTGCAGCTATTACTCAGAATTAATCTCTCACTAGCTCACTAGAACACCACTGGTGCATACTTAAAGCTACAGAGGTCAAAGATGGTTGCTTCAAAAGTCACATACTGTTTTTTAGAAATATTTAATTCCTTTAAAATATATAGCCTGGCCTTAGCTTTATTTTTACAAAATCTGGAAACAGTTTAACTACTATTTTTTTGTAAAAGCATGTACTTGTTAGGTGACCACATATCTCTATCAGTTCCAGAGGTGAAGAAAAGTTAAAATAAGAAAAGAAAATCCATTATTTCTGGTTGGGTGGACAGGGTGAGCTGTGTTACTGCTAAGGCTCAGCTGAGTTTTAGAATTACTAATGGAAAGGGGTAGCAGGTTGAGCTGAGCTGCTGAGTATCTATCTGCTAAGGAGTAAATGATTTACAGAATTACTGATGGAAGGTGAAAGCAGGGTGGGGTGAGCTGCTGAGTGATACATGGGAGGGGGTAGCAGAGTGAGTTCAGCTATTGAATTACTGCTAGGAGACAGCTGAGTTGCAGAATTACTGATGGAAAGGGGACACAGGTTGAGCTGAGCTGCTGAGTATCTGCTAAGGAGCAAATGATATACAGAATTACTGATGGAAGGTGAAAGCAGAATGGGATGAGCTACTGAGTGACTCCTGGGAGGGGGTAGCAGGGTGAGTTCAGCTACTGATTTACCACTAGAAGACAGCTAAGTTGCATAATTACTGATGGAAGTAGGGAGCAGGGTGAGCTGCGCTGCTAAGGACTTCTAGGGAGCAACTGAGTTGCAGAATTACTGATGAAAAGAGGAAGCAGGGTGAGCTGCACTGTTGAGTGACTGCTAGAGGAAAGTGGATCTGCTCAGAAAATACCTTAAACAACTTGTGTGCCTCTGCTGTAAAAATTGAGGTTAAATTGCTTTAGAGCACCTGCAGCTACAAAGGGAAATTTTGGCTTATTTGACATTTCACTTATTGTTTGTTAATAAAAAGTAAATAGAAATGTCCATATAGTCTGGTCACAAGTTCACAACAGTTTAAATAATAGTTTCTAGACCTCCTATTTAAAGATTAATATTCAGTTTTGTGCATATTAAAATAGATTACCAGTTTTCTTTATTATCCCATCACTATAGAATATAGAAGAACAGCTGCAACTATCCATATCAGACAATATTATTTCAGATTAATTTCTAATGGAATATGGATTTCCTGCACTTTGTATATCTCATCGTGGTTTGCACACATATAAATATATCAGTGATACTAGGAGAGAGGATCAATGAACGAATGCTGAAAATGCTTATCACAGTGCCATCGTATCCCCCTCGTAAAATGTATTCTAGTCTCAGTCCCTTTGTTATAACTCCTATCCTAACAGGTGGACACAGGGGGGACAGTATTGCCATTGTGTCCTAATGTAACACAAAACTATTGCTGGTAAACAGACAACAGAAGGTATTTAGGAGGGCAGAGAGTCAGCTGACTTATTCATTCCCAAGCATTATCTTATCATTATCTTAAATAGTTTTTTATTCTACACAAATTGCAAAAGCTTTGCATGTGTTATTTAGAAAAATGCACTTCTTATATGTGAGCTATGCACATAACAAATAATGATAATTCTATGTAAAATTTGCTTTCATTAACAGCAGTTGTGACTTTTTAGAGTATAGAAAACACATTTTACTTGGCATTGTTTGCAATGGGTCTGGTGTGTTATGGCATGTGATGGACAATAGTTACGTACATTTATTTATCAGTGTGCATCTTATAGTCTATAGGGGTTAATGTAAATGCACAAAAATGTAGCATAGCATCCAGCAACAGATCATATTCTCTTGACCAAGCTAAAATTTTAGGCTCTTTTTACATCTTTCTACATGTTGAGCACATAAAAATAATGATTTCAGAATCCATGCAGAAAAAAAAAAAAAAAACATGAAAATGGAACTGCATAGGTTTGAAGCCAGTAAAGTAGCAGCTCCATAGTTCTGGAATACGGCATTCCCAGCACACCTTTAATCCTGTGCAATGTCAGTTTTCAAAGTAAACCTCCTTTAGGAAAATAATATATAAAATAATATATTTTAAAATCTAGTACAATGGCCAGGTCACTATTGCAAAACTAATCTCCATGCAACGGTTTCAGACCCTGCTCACTGATTGGTGCAATTAAAAGCAAATCCTACCTAAATGTCCTACAGAAACCTTTTTACACGTCTAAAGCTGCTGTCACATATCATTCTAGCCTCAAATTTCTCAATCTGTTTACAACAGACAGGATCCTCCTTTGGGTGTCCATATCACTGACTGTGAACATTATCTATTCACTGTTCAGTATTGGGGCCCTTTCGAGATCCAGAAGATAATGTAGCAGCGGTACTGGAACCAGCCAGCAAAGGTCCATCGGAAGCAATGGTAGGTTTAGATCAGTATATTGTGACTGTTATGTCAGGAAAAACTGTATAGATTAGAAAAGAGTAAGACCGAAGAGTGGTAGGGAGGTTTATATTGGTCTAGAAAGGAACTTCTACTGAAGGACTTTTACTGGACGTCTACTACTATTCCATAGAATATCTAGCCCCAATGTCTTTGTTTCTTTCATTTTGGATGGAATAGGAAATGATTAAAAGCCCTCTCAGGGTGTATTCTGAGATGTTTATCCTGAATACAAAATCGGAAGTAGGAAGATCTCTATCAGATATGAAGGAAGTTTATTCTTTGACAGTTGTCTCCATAGAAAGTATCTAGGAAGAAGATATCCCCTGTATTTCCATTCTAGTGACAACTCGGTATTTTGAAACTCCTTTTATCAAAGGTAAGGAGCCAAGTGGATGAAGACATAGAGCAGTAAGCTATGTGAGTGGAAAGGATAGGTAGTGGGGGCTTGGAGGTGAGAGAAAGGTATGCCAGGGGCTTCTCCAAGCACCAAAATGGCCAAAAAGCCTTAGACAATGGTCTTAAAGACAAATAAGGCAGTAATAAATAATGAATAGATATTCTAACCCCCCCCCACACACACACACACACACACACACTTTATCAAAAAAAGTTTTAAAAGTTTTTGTTTTAGATATTCAATTAGGCATTGACAGCTCCGACCTGGGAAATTTTACCAAAGTGCCCTATGTACTAGGGATACTGGTGATGCCAAATTCTGTAAGATTAAGCTTCCCTGTTCTTCATTGATCTGCCATTAGTCATCCTGAAACATGCAACAAGTAATATTATTTTTATTATTCATTTGTCTTTATAGTGTATAGTGCTAATATATTACACAGCAGAGTTCAGAGTCATATCACTAATTATTTTGCAGAGGAACTCACAATTTAGTGTTCCTATCATATTCATAATTCATTAACAATGTCTAAAGTCACATTTGTGGATAAGGCAATTAATTTACCAGTATGTTGGGATGTGGAAGGAAATCACAGTGCTTGGAGGAAGCCCATGCAAACACGGGGGAACAAACAAATTCTATTCAGATAGTGTCCTGGCTAAGTATCAGACTTAATATATCAGGGTGCACTAAGAATAGGAAGGCTGATATCAATTTTCACAAACCCCTAATAAAATAATACACAACAGATCCTTTTTTTGTAGTCAATTTTTACAGCAGAGTTCTTTCAACTCGTTCTATTGAAAGATTCCCAGGATTACTTAATATTTAGTCAGAGTAAATGTATTTTTGGATGAAGTTGGCTAATTATCTTCTGTGTAATAAATACTGTAGGAATTTGTCTGTAAATTTATATTAAATAAATTATTGTTTATACAATGTCAATTTAGGGTGTCTTGTTTAGCAGGAAAGTAATAGACGCCTGGCAGACTTTTATAGGTGACCGCAACTTCTTTCCTTAGCCCGGGGGAATACATGGATGGAAAAGATTAACATAAGTGTGATTGGAGCCTGTGGTATGTGTTAACGACCCAATGACTGAGACAATCTGATCTGTTCATCCAATATCTACTCCGAAAACAAACTGATGATTCAGAACTAAAACTTTGGTTGGAGGATTTTTTATTGAATGACCTGCTGCAGCTTAGACACAAGGATGCTTGTAGAGCATATGACCTTGTATTTAGGGTTTATAGATGATGTATTTTCTGTATTAAATTATTTCTATTTGGTGCGGTTGCTTTTTTTCTGGAGGGCTCTTCAGTTTGGTAACATTATGTTACAGTTTTCTTCTCTTATGTCCTGAATCCTGCAAAAATGGGTGCCATTTAATGGTGCCATTGTCTGTGACCCAAATACGGCTTGATGACATACCTTCAGAGGGACATGCCCTTGACCCCTAGGGTTCACAGAAATTGTTTATGACTCTGGGAGTCATTCATCCTGGAAGTGGACTGGCACAAGCACCAGATCTTGGAGTTGTAAAATGGTGGAGGACAGCATTGGAGCTTTACAGTGACAGGCATTTTATTTTTTAATAATGCTGGCCAATATATGTTCCCCATAAAATATAAAAAGTTGAAATTGACTTTAAAATGATTTTAAAGAAAAACTAAACCTTTGGGAGGTCCTTGCAATGTTATGGAACATTTACGCAGCAAGCCATCTCCTCTAACACTGTGATGTCAATGTTCCCTTCCAATGTTGGCACTACCGGTATCCTTCTCCCAAGTTCTTCTGGTTTTGGGGCAAACTGATATACTGTAACTCTGATGCATACAAACAGAATTGTGCTGAGGCTGCAAACTATATTGCATATACATTTGCATAAACAAATTACAGACTCATAAAATATGTCATTTGCACATTTCTATCTCATAGTCTATCTGCAATTTTTTAAAACCAAGACTTCATGTGAAAGTAATATTTCACATATATACATAACTGATAATAAAAACATGTATAAATTTTTGATAACAAATGTAGTAAATAAAGATTATGCATAAAAAAACCCTGCACATTCTAAACAGCATGGTATTTTAGTGAAATATTTCCAACCTTTTATCTGAGAATTATGAGAAAATTGTATAACAGTATATAGTAACGACACATTCTGTTATTTGTGGCCCCTCAGTCGGTGTTTTGACCTGATGAGACAGTTTTTAACTAAACACCTGCTGCCTTGAAAAGACATCATCATTATTAAGTATACCATCTTTTCCTGTCCTGCTCCAATTTTTTTCCTTTGGTAAGTTTTGTCTATCAGCACTGAATGTTTTACCAGTTGATATTTCTTGAGGTGTTGATTTTCACCTTGGGATGTAATCAAAGTGAGGTCATTGTGGAAGGGGAATGGTGATCTCATGTTTCAATTAAAATTCCTGTCTCCAGCTGCAGGTTACGAAACTTTCTTCAGAGGTTTTAACTTTTGGTTAGTGCTCAGACACACGTTACCAGGCCATTTACTCCTGCAGAGAAAATATTTTTGTCTGGGTGTATTTATGTGATATTAATTATATGAGGAGGTTTATGGTCTACAGAAGATGGGCAAATAGATTCTGCTATGGCTGACGCTGTTTTTAAAGATACAAAGATTCCAAAGTGGCTTTAGTTATTAACCCCTGAGTCATCAAGTAAAATTTAAAGTGATTGTATCAGATTTAACAAACATTATTCAAGTGATAAATGAAAAACTAAAATTTTACAATGTTTATGGGAGATATAAGTTTGTAAATGCATAAGAAACTCCATAGTGTATCCATAGCGTGTAAAAGCCTCAGAAAATCGATAATCTACTGTGCAGACAGAAAATGTAGGGTATAATCAATTTTTTCCTTAAGTATCCAATTTGATAAAGGTTGTAAGGGTACAGTGCTGGAAATTAGTGATATCTAAACAAAACTTTGATTGAGGTAAAGGCTGTATCTAGGTAAAAATGAGTATATTAGTAATAAAAATAGCACTACATATAGGCTAAATAGGATGTCTGGTCATTACGGGTACATACCCAAGGTCAGGAACACTTTGAATACTCTAATCAGTTCTAGGACTGGGTGTGGGGGGATATAGGTGACCCCAAAAGAAACATGCTTTCAAGCAGGTCAAAAGCAGGGACAGGCAATTAGCCTTCCCATTCCTAGAATAGTATAATAAATGTAACAAATAAGATTAATCTAGAAAGGAGTGTGTGACAAATGACACTTATTAAATCTTAATTACTCAAGATAGAGAAAAAAAAGGGGATTTATATCTATGAGTATATCGGAAGGGGGTCAAAGATCCAAAAGATCTTTATTATAATCAATAAATAACACAGTTACCTGGAAACAGGAGTTGGAGATAGTTGTACAGGTGTTGAAAGTATCATAAAGCTCAAAATAAAGTAAGATGCTGTAAATGTAAATAATTGGTCATGATATAAGTATAAGTACTGGGAATTGGGTCAGAACAAGTCCATGAACATAGAACTGATCCTACCTGCAAGCAGTATCCAGATGGAGAATAGGAACAAACTTTTAAAATGCCATATGTTGGCCTACAAACAGCCAGAGAGGCCGGGTGTTGCAGGGAGCGTGTCTAATAAAGGCTGCTCCTTCCTAATTAGCAGGAGTACAGGGCGCGCCCGTCAGTGAGGGGGCGTGCACACTGCTCCTCCCCACAGTGAAGGATTCCCCTGTGATGTCATCCGGCCTCCAGCTCCAGACATCACAGGGCTTATATTTCAATTTATTTCAATTTTCTTTTTCATTATTCAATCTCTATGTACATATACAGACCTTTAGGCTTGCTTATTATCATATCCCTGAAGAAGCCCATTCGTGGCGAAACGCATTGGATTCATTACACTTTAAGCACGGTCTTCTTCATCACCCTTTTTTTGTATTCCTTGCATATACGTATGTACAATGTTACCCATATACTGTGAAGTGTCAAACAGTTATGAGGTATAGATCTGTCTAAACGTGTTTACTTTACTAATTGTGTTTAAATATAACAATTTTGTTTCTCTATCTGTGAGCCCAAAACTTCTTTCTTTCCCTCCTTTGATTTGAATGTTCAATTTAAACTAATTAAAGAGGTGGCTCAACCTTCACTAAAAACTCTAGTAAGGGGAACACACTACCCTTCTTATCTTTAATCTTTAATGCTGTTTATAGAATTTATGCATGCATGAGAGGTTTTTTTCAAATATCCTAAAACATATGTCTGTGATGGGCTAGTGGAAAAGGTGATAGGGTATGATGGGGCAGCACCATCCCAAACAGTATATCATTTTGGATGCATTCTTCTTCCTTTTTGGAGCAGAGTATCAGAAGTGATGATCCTTGAGATGGATTTGCTATGCACATGAGATTCTACAAAGGGTTCAGGGACAGGTGGAAATAAAATTCCTTTTACTATAAGAGATTTTTTTTTTCTGTCTTGGCCATCATCTATGATACATCGCTGTGCCAACATTACCGTATTCATAGAGATCACAGATGGAAAGCAAAGTTCATAGGAGTGCTACAGTGTGGAAAACAGATCAGGTTGTGAATTTCAACAGAATGTTGGTTGTGATCCATGGCAGGACATACTTGTATCTGCTGAAACCGTGTATCCAAAGTATCTTGGCAGCTCTGCACTAAGTGTTTGTGAAACCTGCATCTTCCTATAGTAGATCTGTCTGGGGAACATCTGCTGCCTCCACCAGCTGTTCCAGTTCTTCCTCCTGTGATGACGTCCTCGTGACATTTGCAGGAAGCGCTGGTTGTTCAGGTTTAAATCATATTCTCTTTATTTTATTACAAGCTTGCAGGCCCAGAATGGAGGTAAAGACTTTGTCCCTAGCCCTTATCTAAAATGATGAGTGGGTGATATTATCCTGGATAAACCCATTTTAAGAGGTTGACACTTGTTTTTTCATCTAAATTACCTGGGCAGTCTAGCTGTAATATTTTAAACCATAATAATAATATAACAATAACAATATTATTATTAAACCAATGTTTTATATATATATATATATATATATATATATATATATATATATTTATATATATATTAAGTTTGCCTACACACGTGTCTGTAGTGTAAATAAGGCAATATCATAAAGTATTTAGCACACTTACAGGTGGTCCACATGAGTGGAAAAAGGATAAAAATGCATCTATTTCATGACAAATGTTTCAGTTGGGTGAATACCTTTATCATGGCCTTGATAAAGTGAGCTGCACCTTGAAACATTGGTCACAAAGTAAAAAGTAAAAGTAAAGTAAAGGTAATATTTCAACTACTACTTTTGTGACCTAGTTTTGAGTTTACTAACTACTGCAAGACATATGTATATATAATACACAGACGCATTTCTTATATGATAAAGGCTTCCCAGAGCACTGTGGGTTAACTTTATAACCCAGATCAACTCAAGCTTTTTAATTTTCAGTTAATCTGTTGATCACTATAAAGAACAGTATTTTTTAGAAGGTAAGAAAAAAATGGAAAATATTTAGTAAAAATTCTAAAGCTCCTGTAACTAACTGCCTAATATTAATATATGTGTGATTTCATATTTGCCTGTTACATCTTACCCTTTGTAAAGCACTAGCTATCATTAGTAGTCAGCCACCTATTGATATAACATAGTGATGTTAAGGGACAGCTGTACTGAACCTAAGCTTTCACCCCAGACGATCAAAACAAAATGTTGCATTACTTAAAATTTCTTTGCTCCTACATCCTGTTTTGGATAGACCAGAGAATAAGTTGGATATCAACTGTCAAGTCAGCACAACAAGAGAATAAAGACACAGACAGTAAAATGTGATGAGACAGATAAGGACAGCAATTATTCACCTGAACTCCAATCTAAATGTATTTGGGTAAGCCACACCCACTATTTTAAAGACCAGCCCTTGAGGGTCTGAAAATGAGGTCCGGCATGTGAAAACAGGGAATATTGGATGGAATAAGTTTATTTTTTTACTTTTTTGTCTTATTGGCAGTTGGGATATTAGTGTCGATTTTTTCAACTGACAGTAGAAATTTTTTGCCACAAATATGTTCTTTAACTTTTTTACCCCATCTTTACTTCTTTTTTTATTGCAGAGCTGTTTTTACAACAACAATTCATTATGGGAACATTTAATTTTTCTAACAAAAGGTGTCATGATACAGTATGATAAAAGATAGAATTATATTATCATTTTACAAGGAAAGCATCCTATGTTGTTATACATATGGCAACTTTACTAGCTTTTGAACCAAGGAAAATTGAAGAGTCAGCCAACAGTAGTCACCAGAAGCAAAGCAATCTACTGCCATGGAGCTTGATCAACCACCAGAATTTGTAACTTCAATAATTGACTTCTTTCCTATAGTTCATTGTAAGATGTAATTATGGAACTGAAATAAGAAAAAAATATTGCAACTTTGTGCAAAATAACTTCATGTTTTTCTCACTATCTTAACCATTTTAATCCCATTTCCTTACTCTAAATCGAAAACATTGTATTATATCTTCGGTCACTGTGGTTTGGACAAAAAATACTTTATTACTCATTTTGCCACATGTAGCTAAAGAGTTCTCACAACCACCCAACTAAAAAAGGTAACTTTTTTTAAGTGTTGGATTGGAATAATACTTTTTCACTTTTTTGTTATATTGCACTGGTGTTGACTTTTAACTCACAGATATTTTAATACCCTGTACAGTTGTATTATTCCCTATCAGCAGTTCAAAATGCGTTAGTGGGTTTGGGATGGAGAATTCTATAGCAGCTTCATATTTTCGAACTAGGGTTTTATATTCTGGGGAACATTCCTGTGGCAAGTGTTGTTTTTCTTGTCTTTCTGTCAATCTTAAGACTGCCTTAACACTTACTAAATACTTAGATCTTTATATACCATTCTCTGAACTTGCAGGATGTGTCCGCACCCCATTACCCTGTTTTCCAACGCTTTGTAGGACGAGTAGTTAAGGGTTGCCAAGAACTGACTTTGTTCTGCTGTTAATTATATTCAGTTTTTGCTTTTCCTAACAGAGCTTAAATAACTGTGACCATCTAAGAATTAATCTGTTACACAATGTCATGGCATGGAGGCCAGACTACAACGTTGATTTTCTTGGGATATTTTATAGTTTATTTTTTTTATTAGTTTTTCTTATGCAAAGAAAAAAGGGTCACCCAGTTATTGATTTGCACAATGCCCTTTCTCTTACCACTACTGCACCATCACTCCAATATCCAGATGATCGTGGATCAGAAAATCAGGAATGTTCAGTTAAAGTATCTAACCCAATCACTATAATGTCTTATATGCTTTGACTTGTTAAAGTAATAATACTTTTAAAAATCTACAGCATTTATTTCAACAAAAGTTAGTTTTCCTGGCATAATGGTCCTCTATTGTTTTGTCATATTTGCACAGGCTTACCCAATTGACATCAAGTATTACTAAAATGTACAAAAACCAAAAAAGTAAAACCAATAATATTGATTATTTAATTATAATGATACCTTTGAAGTGGTGGTATATATTAGGAAGGAAGTAAACCATCAATTCTTGATGGTAATTTCTTGGAGCAAGGAAAAATGGGCAAGCGTAAGGACATGAGCGACTTTTACAAGGACCAAATTATGATGGGTAGATGACTGGGTCAAAACATCTCCATAACTAGAGTTTTCGAGGGGTGTTTCTGATATGCATTTGTTAGTGCGTACCAAAAGTGGTCCAAAGAAGGACAACCAGTGAACTGGCCATGAGATCTTAGGCATGCATGTGGGAGTAGGAAGTTTTCTCATGGTCCAATCTCACAGAAGAGCTACTGTAGCAAAAATTATTGAAAACATTATTACTGGCCATTACAGAAAGGTGTCAAAACACAAACTGCATTGCAACTTGCTATATATAATACAGCAACACAATATATAAGTATAGCAAAATTACAATTTTAATAGACCAATAAAATATGGTAAAACTGTACTTATAAAACATTCTATGAACCCCATGTATATGAAAATAACACAAATATATTGCCAGTCAAAAAAAAAAAAAACACAAAATCAAACAACCACACGGTCAGTACCAATTATTTACCAGTCAACTCTTTTAAAGTAAAAAAGTGACAAACTACCAGTTTTCCAGGATTCTGACAATGAATTACAGTCACTCAAATGACATGATGCTCAGTGGCCCCTGCAATCCAATTTGCTGAACCTGCTCACCTTTACAGAAATAGGCTTCTTTATCCTGAGGCCACAAGTACATCACCAAGTGTTTCAAGTTGCATACGCACATCAAACAAGTGCTGCAGCTTTCAGGTCTGTGCTGATGAAAACTAAATAATCTGGGTTAGTACTCGTAGACCTGGGCAATGCAGTACCCCCTACCACTAATGTAGCACTACTACAATGTACCAGAGCCGATCATCTAATATCTGTCAAAGCTTTCGGTAGAAAAGCACAAGGAGGAGGTTATCTACATTATAAGCAGTGTCATATTGTGGTAGTTTGTGTAAAAAGTTGCTTTTGAGTCCTATGTCAGGCAGCCATGAGCCATGTAAGGAGAACAATGTGAGAAAGGTGAAATTTCATTTGGCATGCAAGTCAACTTAGCAAAGCCTTGATTACCACCATGTGTTTAGACTGCTGTAAACCAGCAAGAAGGGTCATACGTCCATTCCCGTTATGCATCACTAAATTGACTCTGACATATCAAATCCTACAGGATCTATATTTCATAGCTAGTAAAAAAAGATGATTATACTTTATCCACTGTTCTGCGGCTTTTGTACATTTTGAATTATGTGAACTGTAGAAGGGGTTTTTATAGGAATGTTCTTTATTTCCATTTAAATTCTACAATTTTATGTTGGTGTTCTTTGACCTAAGACACGGTGCACATAAATAGACCTCTGGTCATTTCATCAGAAGGGATCAGATCATTTAACACCTGTACATTGATGGCTTTGATCATGCCTTTGGTGTTGTATTTCCCTGTGCACTATTTTAATTTCCAGCTATTGCTCCTGTATGCATACTGGTCTGATTGGCATTATTATTAAAATTGATATATGCCACTAGAATTCAGAGATCCCAAATACACAGATGTCAAAAATCCATATCTCACAGCTGGACTCTACCATGTTCCCACCTTCAAAAAATGTCTACCTTTAGGCTTACATGATGATTTACTGATACAAAAGGCTCGCTTTTCTTAGAACTTTGACAGATAAGCTGAAAGGTACATTGGAAGAAACGAGGCATTGCACCTATCTATTTTTGAACAATGACTGAATACTTTGGGATCAGAGAAGCTGGTTGATCCAGCAAACCTGGAATGGATTTCCTAAAACTAATTTGCTATTTGTTAGCAAATGTTTTCAATCCTGTTCCAAGTTTCAGGTTTGCTAGGTCACCTAGATGCATTGATGAAATTGTATTCTTTCCAGCCTTGGAGAGCTTTAATAAATCAAGCCCTTTCTACCTATTTATGTTTTTATTACTTCATTCCCATGGTTCTTCATGGTCAGACCTGTCTGGACTCACTGACCCATACCTCACTGATTTCACAAGAAGAGAAGTATTCCCAAAAAACATATCTCAGTTATAATAATCTAAAATAATTCCCAAGTTATACGTGTTGTTGGTATGTTTGCTGATGCCCTGATACAGTATTGTATGACAAACAGCCACATGTATCTTCAGAAACAAAACAGTTATCCTAATGGAAAATCAGGAGGTAAAGAATTGGACTGAAACCATTCTGTGAGAAGACCCTTACTAGAATGGTGATCCTCCATTGGGACACTTTACTTTCACTGAGATCTGTGAGACTTAATGGAATCCAGACTTTTCCAACAACTTCTCTCGATTTACTGAAGCTTTTTTTACACTTTTGGATGGGATAGTGTCTCTGTATTATATTGTATGTATATTGTATATTGTGTGTATTATTGTGCTTTTCTGTTAAGTATGTGTACCATGTACGTACACATAATTTTTGTGTAGCAACAATCCAATAATGTTCTTTATACTTGTTTCTTTAAACTTTCTGAAACAATCAGGGCAAATAGTACATCAGCAGATGACAACCTCCAGCTGATAAACGCAAACAAGGGTGATAAAACCTGAAAAAAAAGACAAATCAGGCGCCACCAGATTTTCCACCTGATAAGTAGAGGCAAGACTGTGGGGTCTTGGAAAGGCAATTCTACTTTTAGCCTAAAGGGTAACATACTCCCAATCCCAGATCCCGACCGAACGGAAGCAATAGATAAGTAATAACCTTCTCATGGCAGCTGAACTCCAGCCTCACCTTAAGCTGGGTACACTCGTGCAATAATTGGCGTTGGAAAGGATCTTTCACAATCCTTTCCAACGACTAAGGACTGCACAATCCATGCGTTCTGCTCTATGGAGAGGGGGAGAATGACAGAGCTGCACCCCGCTATGCGCTCTCCCCTTCACTTCTATTACGATCGTTCGTCTTCCATCGTCTGTGAATCCGCCAGGACGGTCATTGGGTCGATGGACAACGGGCCCTGTACACACACCAGATTCTCGTCTGGTATCAGCCCTGAGCCGATTATCAGACAAAAAGCATTGGACTTCTGTACATAGCTTTAGTTTTTCACACATGTGTATACTCCTCTTCTGAAAGTGATTGGTCCCATCTCACTGTACTGTGTAATCAACACACAACAAGTTTTAAAAGCTGCAAGCAGATATCTTGAGGCCACTTTATTACTTGTCTGATGGATATAAGGATCATCGAACCCACTCCACCCCATCTCTACTTTGCTAGCCTTTTTCGTTCAGCTGTTTGCTTTATGTCCCATCAATAATTTAGTCTCAGCTTTATATGTAGGTGTTTCCTAGTGTGGTCTGAATGCAAATGTAGTCCATTCAGGAATGTGCTGATACAGTGTGCAAGAGGCAATGTTGTGAGCTAAGAAATCCTCTTCTGATAAATATCCACTCAAAAGAATCACAAGACAGTGCATCAAGTCATAAAACAACAGGGCTGTGAGCATGTTGACATAGATGGTAGTACATTGTGCCTGCATAGCACAGACTCAATACAATAATTTTATGGTTTGATTGTGACTGATTGTTTTGGCTGACACTGCACAGACAAAGCCTCTGCATTTGAATGGTCACTGGTCCCAAAGACTTTGGACTCCTGGTCCTGTCAAATAGATCGTTTTACAGCCCTGTAATGATGTCACTGGGACTAAGAAGAGGGATCATATAATAAAAAGTCCCAGGGGGCACTACATAGGAAGAGAGGGAAAATGGAGGTTTAAATTTATCTAAAGATTCCGTCTAGAGGTCAGTTTTAGATAACAGAACAGCAAAATAGGAACATTTTCCGTTATTGGTTATGATCATATTGGGTGATGATTCAGTGTTTGTCCAACATTCCCCCAATTTCCTTACTTTGGCTACTCTTGTGTTTTTTTTTTTTTTTTGTCTACTCTTTTTCACCCTTTCCCAGCCCTCCAACTTGTAGCCTTTTTAAAAAAGGCTTATACTATACAAGTAAGAATACTTCTATGCAGCAGATCTTTCTCTACTGACTCTCAAACTTGACATGCTCCTTTAAATACATTTCCTTTGTGGTAAGTTTTATGTTCTGGCCAATTGCCCAATTGCATTAAAAATTGGACAGGGGTTCCAACATTTTATAACTCCTAACTAATAAAAACAAACAAAAAGTTGGAGATGAGCTTGAAGGAAAAATTGGCTATAATTAGCGTCCAAATACAAAAATGTATTAAAAGTTACATTAAGTTAATTATACAGTAATAATAAATAATATGTGGTTCACATTAACACCCAGGCATCAGACTGGGATGAATTTATTCAATGATTTTCTTTGTAATGTATTTAACTACCTAAAAAATGTTATCAAGAAAATAATAAACTAAAATGATATGTGATAATTGGGTGATGATTGGCTGATTTATGTGAGGTCTTTAAATGTTCAAAATCACTATTGAAACAGAAGTAATAAATTAAGGACTTGTTTGGGTTGGAGTTGGCTGGGCTTTCCTACTTCATTCTCAAATTAATATATTATCCAACATATATGTTATAAATGTTTCTGTTATCATTTGTTTTTCATATTTTTCCTTTAGTAGAATCTGTACAATAACAAATTGTTCATTTCAAATAGTTGACTGTGCCCCATGCATAGGTCTGTTACTGCACAATTTACGATAAAAGCCTATTTTGGCCAATTATTTTCAATTGTATGGGACTCATTAGAGTTACCAGTATACAAGAGATGGCTAAACATAAGGAGAAACATAAGGCTAAGATAAACATTCATGTTTTGGAGAACATAGCACGTTCTTGACAAAAGGCAATTGGATTGTACTGGCACCCTGCAAAAATTGCATATCATGCAAGGCTTCTGAGATCTAATGCATGACTTGTAGCCCAGTATCCCCTTATCCCACAATGAAATATACTCTCTTGAGAAGACATTAGATATACTAACTTGAGAACCTATGTGACCCAATACACATGGAAATCATTGGCTATTAATTGCCAAATGTTTTCATTCCTAGACCAGATCTATTTCAGGTTTGTTGGATTGCCCAGGTTCCCCCATGATAGTTTATCTCCTTTAGTCCTGTAGAGCTTTCATAAATCAGACACAATGTTGTAAAAGTAGAGGCTTTGGTAGTGAGCCCCATATGTAGAACAAGGGCTTATAATCCAAGGACAGTGTTCCCCTAGGGCCTGGTTGTGTGATCATTAAAACTCCTGCCCGGTCAGGGTTGCCAATAAAAATTTTCTCGGCCCCAAAGGTAAACTTCCTGGTTCCTCCCATGTACAGAACATTTTGAATAAAGGACTTTTATAGGACCTTTACACAATAAGTATCAACCAATATATTCAAAATTTATTCTTACATTAAAATATACATATATTGACACAATTGGGCATAAAAAACATGTGTTTGGCCAAACACGCTTATTCAGGAAAAGATGATGAGAAAAATATGTCCTAGTTACAAGCCTAAGTCTCCTGCTTTTCAAAGGTGTTTTTTACCAAATGATGGTGTCTCCACAATAATAGAACATATGACAGAGCATGATCAGTGACACTGGAAAGGAAGGTCTAAGAGGTTTGGAAATAAATACCTTCATATTAATTTTCAATAATTCAACACCAGGGTAATATATCCCTTAGTGTGGGCTTAGATGCAATGAATGTTCACCAAAGATTGATGAACCCTGGTTCCTCCGAAGTCTAAAATTCCAGCATTGCAAAAGTTAGGATTTTTTTATAAGGACCCTCTGGTCCCTCTTTTTGATGGAGTCCCCGTCTTCAAACTTTTACTTGCAATTTCTACAGGTCAAAGATTATTGAGGTCTGTAGTAAGGGCCATACTTTAGATTAAAAAAATGTAAACTTTAAGTCCAAACAAAGTAAGCTGTTTTACCCGCCAAAGGACTTCTAAAGTTCTGCCTCTTTTTTTTAGCTGTTTCCCTGTCTAACAAGAGAAGAAACCTGATTTTTCTCCCCTATAGTTAAACAACACAGTTCGCTCAGTGGCTGGAATTCTCACCTTTGTAGTGCTGGGTCCCAGGTTTAAATCTGGGCCAGGACATTATCTGCAAGTAGTTTGCATGTTCTTCCTATGTTTATGTGGGTTTCCTCCCAAAAACATGAAGTTTGGTTAAAAACATATGACATTGTGAGCCCCTTTAAGGGACAGTTAGTGACATAGCTATGGACTTTGTAAAGCGCTGCGTAATATGTCGGTGCTGTATAAATACAAGATAATAATAATAACTGTGCTGGGTGATGGCTCAGTAACTCGGAATATACTGATGCCAGAGATAGCCAAGCAGCCAGCTTGTTCAAAAAGAGGTCGTAAATGGCATCCTATATCGTACAACCCCTCTTCTTTGGCTTGCACCAATTTTAATACAGACAATAAATTCTGTCCGTCTCTCAACACTTATTGGAAAACTACCACAACAAGAATAATTGAATCCAGTTGGACTGGCAGCTCTTAGACAAGCAATAGAAGCTCAGCTGTAAATTGAAAAAGACTCAGGTGATATGAACGGCGCAGTCAGGGGAATTTGCTTGCTAATAGTTTTTTGGCTCGGCGCTCTGTGGCACTATCAGCACATGAGAGCTAAGACTAAAAATGATTTTTCAGATTATGTTTCGGGGAGACCGGGCCAAGTTTCTATCCTTTTTTCTATAAACACAGTAGTGAAAGAGTCAGACACACAGCCGCTATCTACCACCATGGCTCCGTGCCTCGCTGAATACTTGCGCCTTTGTTATTTATGCGATCACTTTCAGACTCAAACTTTCCTTTTTATCAGCGTTGATAAGCTCTCTCATTCCTTTTACAGGAATGGCTGAAAAAAATGAATAGGACTAAAGAATTGTTATCACACTGAGCCTCTGAAGAAGTGAGAGTATCAATAAAAAGAGAAGGAGATGCTTATCTGTAACCTTGCACTGAAAGGTGCTTTGAGCAGTTCAGGAGAACAATACTCGCTCCTTCAAAGACATTTACTGGAATGTCTTTAGAATTCTGTTCCAAATCAATATTGTTTTTGTCTTTTGATTGTATTTATTTCACATTACAATTTAGATATACAGAAAATATAAACAGAAAGGTTATAGTGGGAAGAGCTAAGAAGAGCCAACAAACTATATGGAACCCCTTTGGAGTACACTTGTGCATTTAGAAGATGAAATGAACTTACCCTGTTTCCCCTAAAATAAGACCATGTCTTACATTAATTTTTGCTCCAAAAAATGCACTAGGGCTTTTTTCAGGGGATGTCTTATTTTTTCATGAACAACAATCGCCATTTTTTCTTGAACAAAAAAATCAACATTTATTCAAATATGTCATCACATTCTGGAACATCATCATAATTCTCAAAAACATGAAATCCATCATGATCTTTTGTGATATTCAGGAACAAAAATCAACATTTATTTAAATATAGCCATGTCATCTTCTTCTGGAATATCATCATAACTCTCCTAACCCTGAATTCCATCTTAAATTTCTTCTGACTCCATTTCCTTTAGAACCATTTGCCCCAATTTCTCATGTCTAACAATAGCGTTCTCCTTAAATGAGCACCTCTTGTCCATGTATTTATAAATACTGTAGCTTGTTTCGGGGTAGGGCTTATATTTCAAGCATGCTCAAAGATACAGAAAAATCATGCTAGGGCTTATTTTCAGGGTGGGTCTTTTTTCAGGGAAACGGTAAAAAACAGTGCTCAAAAATGGCAGGGAAATACCTAGTCAACAGTGTTACCTGTTGTCTACCTGCAGCTGATCTTTGCTCATTTGGGCTTGTTCAAACTGGCATTCCTGAACCACGAGTTATCTGACGTTCTGTTATTGTGGATCAGTATGATTTCTGGAGAATGTGGAGAGGTTAAAAGGAAGCAGGTGGAATGGCAGACCGCCGTGAGACACTGCATGTTGCTTCTCCATAGGTACAGACCTGCAAAAAAAAAGCCATTTGAATTGCTTCTATTCTTGTAATCTTTTTACACTTAACCAAGGCTTTGAGATGAGAAAGAATCATTGACAATGGTGAACCACAGTAGCACGACATGAGAAAAACGGCTAAGTTAGACCTTACTGCCTTACCATGTCTATGCATGGAGGTGGCTATCTTGCTAAAGATGAGGCCTTGCTTCATCATGTTGGAACTACTATTAAAACAAAGTGTCCTGCTGCACAAGAGCCCCCGCTCAGTTTGGAAGGAGGGCTCCAAGTTAATCCTACACAGGGGTGCACTTTTGGGCTCCTCCACCACTGCCAGATAGCACACTACTGTTTCAGGAGGAATGCCAGACAAAAAGGACATTTTCAGGGTTTTTCTTAAGCACAAAAAAATATTTCTAGATATTCTCTATAACAGTTGCGCTTTGGGCACACATATTTTCATGTAAATATGTAGCGATTAAAAGATAATATACTGTGAATTTACTTTGTACACACCAAAAGCAAACCCAAGTATTACGTTTTAAAGTGTTTGTGATATCAACATTGTGTTGTATAAAAGCAGATCTGTAGGTGGTTCTCCTACTACAAGGTGACTATAGAAAAAGCAAGAGCAGTCACCCCAACCATAGACAGAGAGCAGTAGTGCCTGTTGTATATTACAGGAAACTCCTGCACAGAGGCAAAGAAGAGGAGCAATTTCATGTTGGATTCTATGATTTATTTAAGGAATCACAAGACTGTATGGGCCTGGTTTATTAAAGCTCACTAAGGCTGGAGAAGATACACGTTCATCAGTGAACCAGTATGATCCAGCAAACCTGAAATGGATCTGGTCCAAGATTGAAATCATTTGCTAACAAATAGAAAATTACTTTTAAGAAATGCATTCCAGGTTCGCTGGTTTACCAAGGTTTACTGATGAAAGTGTATCTTCTCCAGCCTCGGAGAGCTTTAATAAATCAGGCTCAATCTGTTTAACCTGGTTTTCAGTTTTTAAACAACAAGTCTTAATCCATTAAACATTCAAAAAGTACTATATTTATTTTTTAGGAGAGCGAGCACAGCTATGCAAATCTTTGTCTATTGTCCCTTAGCAAACTGTACAGCCAGAACTCTTGGTTTTGTTCCAAACTACCCACAATTTTAGTTTCAGGATTGTTGGACATTTACAATGCAGTGCGTTGAAGCAATGGCTGCTATGGTATAGGGATTTAGGGACTGTAGGAAGTAATCAGGAAATATAACCAGATTACTTAAACCACATGTAATTTAAGCCATTTGTAAATTATAGATGGCAACCAAAGCAAAATAACAAAAGCTATAACCTTTGCCCTGCTTTAAGCAAAACTAAAAGTAAACTCTTGACATGAGTAAACTTTAAGTGAGGTGCAGAGGCTCAGAATGCTGAACATTCAGTAGGTATTAAAGTTTTTTATTCTTTAATATCTGCACTTTTCTACTCATTTGCTTGCCACTCTGTATTTTGTTCTGCTGTTAATCACAATACCAGTGCCACCATATTTCAGTAACTGCCATGCCTGACATGTGAGCTACCCAGCCACAGCCGTTCATTACATGTCCCTAGCAATGCCCAAGTGACTGGCCCAAATATATATTTTATAATACCGTTTATATACTCTATATGTTTTCTGACCTATCAAAGTTCTAGGCTTCTCCCATACTGTTGAGGTGCCACCCACAAGGACTCGGCGATTGAAACATAAATGACACCCACACAGGGTCAGTTTTGGTATTCAATAGTGAAGTATAAGAAGGAAATATGCACAATTGCAACTATATGTAGGATGTATTTGCGGACAAGATCCCAGTGCTGCTAAGCTTCTTGGTATCTGCTGAATTTTTGCGTGCTTTGCTTGGATTACTACACTTTATGACATCTTTACACTTTATGACATAATAAAATCTTTAATACACAAGAAGGGCATTTTTACTAAAAACTCCATAAATTTTTCCTTATTTTTCAAAGAAAATATAGCTGAACAAACGTAAGCCATCAGCATTTTCCTTCATTCCCATTGTAAAGAAGTACTTGGGGAATTTACTTGGTCTTATGTTGAATTTTACGAGACCCCTTTCTCTTCCCATCCCTGACATCTTGTTTAAACAAAGGCCAGAACTAATGGACGAGAATAAAAACATTTGATCACTGGGTTAGGGTGATTTTATTTTTCTCTGTCTGACTTTATCTCATTAAAGTTAAGCCTTTTATCTGTTCACGCCTCCTAACCTCCCGTTTAATGCCCAGGCCGAGAAATCCTCAGATCTTCCTTTTCACTGTAAATGATGTCCAATATTACTGCATTAGCACCTGTTCCTGGTTTGCTGGCTTGTAAGCTGCATAAATAGGTCGTGTCATGCTTAAATGTCATTCTTGTGTAACAGTCAAAAAGCATTTAAAGATATAACTCAATTACAGTGGGAATAAAAGGTCCTCTAAAGGGACAGCACAGCTGTATTTACCGTAAGTCCATGCGTCCATGCCTGGGGGGGACAGCACGTGTGCATTTACAAAATTGTAATTTCTAAAAATATTTTAAAATGTCAAGTTTGTCCATATTTTAATTGTTTCTTCTTGCCACCTCTGGGAATTTGTGTAGTATTAAGAAAGAAAGCTCCAAAGGGAAAAGGGGTGCAAGGGGGTGTATGGGAGAGGGGGTTTAGAGGAAGCTAGGAAGAGTGATGGGCGCATATAAAATAGTCCGAGTTGTACAAGTTCAATAAAGGTTTTGGGTTTGGCTAGTCAGACTTGAGTTGAAAGAGACCCAATGTGTGCTTTGACAAACACTTGGTAAGCAAGAGAAAAGGCTGTGAGCCTAATGGTAAAATAGACAATGGGCAGTGGAGGCTTCTAATGTTTTTTAAAACTAATCTAAACCCAAAAACATTTTTTCCAGGCTTTTATTTTCTTTTTATTTATTGGTTGGTAATACTAAAAACACTTCCTACCCTCAACTGTATTCGCAAAATTTCCCTCCATTATTAAAGGAAATTAGCAACTTTCTCTCTAAATGGAAAACACACCCTCTTTCGCTGCTGGGTAGGATAGCTTCAATAAAGATGATGCTTCTCCCTAAGATGTTATACTTATTCGAGACACTACCGATCAGAGTCCCGTCCCACGTACTGAAAAAAATTCAAACTGATTTTCTGCGCTTTATCTGGGCATACAAAAGACATAGGGTACCTAAACAAATTGTTTGTGCACCTAGGGAGGGAGGAGGTCTGGGAGCCCCGGACATTCACAAATACTATCAAGCAGTCCACTTGCGGCATACTTTGCAGTGGACATCCCCTCTTCCTCCCAGTATTAGTGTAGAATTAGAGGGGAGATGGATAGCTCCCGCTCACCCCAATGTCATGCTATGGAGCTCTTCTTTAAGGTTAGCCAACTCAGATTTAACAGCTCCAATGGTATTTACGAGAAACATTTGGAGGTCCTGCAAGGACAAGTTTGGTTTGGCCTCCCCAGCCTCGAGGCTGACCTCTATTATCCTCAATCCACAGATCCCAGATAGTCTGACGGGATCGATGTCGGGGCCCTGGAGGGATAGAGGACTATTCCAAATTAGACACATTATACACCCAATTGAACGAAGGTTGCTTTCTTTTACTGAATTGAGGGACAAAGTGGAGCTCCCCCGTACCTCTTTCTACGCATATCTTCAAATACGACATTATATCTACTCTATTCAACCGACAGGTGTTTTCCAATCCCTTACTATTTTTGAAAGATTGTGCATGGACGGCCCCCTATCTAAGGGAACGATCTCAGCCATCTACCGTATTCTTCACGCCTCCACACGGGGGTCCTCAACCAAATTGGGTTATATGCTCAAATGGGAGGAGGTGCTGGGCCGACCATTGTCCCCAGAGGAGTGGCAGGATATTTGGGAAGCTGCTCACAAAAGCTCGATTTGTACTTTATATAAAGAAAACCAATATAAAATCCTCCTCCGGTGGTATCATACACCGGCGGTTCTTCACCGCCTGTTCCCAGATGTGGACCCCTTGTGTTGGAGGTGTGGAAAACAAAGAGGTACGACTGAACATATTTTCTGGTCTTGTCCTCTTATCCAACCCTACTGGGTACGAGTTAACGAGTTACTCTCTGCGATAGTACAGGATCAGATCCCATTGGACCCCCTTTCTCACCTCCTGGGTCAACCTCTCCCCACCCTGCCGAAAGTGTCTCACAAGCTGGCAACTCATGTTCTCGTTGCGGCTCGAACACTGATTCCTGTTAAATGGAAGACGACTGTGCCTCCTTCTATGAGCGATCTTCATGCACGGATCCAGGAGATCCGTCTAATGGAGTATCTTACAGCACTTATTAGGAATACAGTGGAAAAATTTGAGGTGATCTGGGAGGCCTGGGACCGGTACTATGATCATCTGGCCAAATGATTCACGTGTATGCTCTCCATGTTGGTGAATGTCACATTCCTTTTATTGTTAATACCTCCTTATTATTTTCAATTTGTTAATATTATACATGTTGTCAGTGATATGGTTATTGCATTTGTCTTTGAACTTTCAGCTGTGGTATGTATTGCTGGTAATTGTTGATTCCCCCTTGTGTAACTCCGCCTCTCTTTTGTACCCCCTTATAAAATTATTCAATAAACATACAATTTAAAAAAAAAAAAAAAACACTTCCTAACTTTGTGGCTACCCTTGGTACTCTGCTGTTTCTTTGGGATCAGCCATGGTTGTCACAGTACTGGACTTTACTAATGTCTGCCATTTTTATCCCTCTTACATGGGATTAGTAGCAATAGGAATATGTCTTTCAACTCTTAATGTATTTTCTGTACTTGCTGAAAATATTTTTAGCCTGATAAGAGTAAACTAATGCCAACAACATCTAAGGACTGGTAATCTGCAAATATTACATGTTAGATTTAAGTACCCTTTAATTTATTTCATATTGGGGAAAATACAGCTGGAGGAAAAGAAACATTATAAGGTCGATAAGAACACCAAAACCTGCAAGGAACATTGGGAGTAGGGGAGCTCACAGTTAAAGCAACCAGGACAATAGAAAGCCACCAAAAAACTGACTTCCATTAACTCATGTCTATGGACAGCTTACCCGAATCTCCAGAATATATCTGGCAGGAAATTCCCTAACACAGCGACCTTGCAGTGCAGAAACAGATAATCCTCAATCAGGCCATTTACAAGTGTTGAATTATGCAGCATGAAGAGGGGTGGTCTGATTTTCTCTGTGCAGATCAACTGTAAAAAGTTATCAGCTAAGCTCCTATTATAAATGTCTGTTTATCTCCAATGCAAACATTACCATCAAGGACATAAACATGGATTAACCCTGACAATTTACAGACTTGTGTCCTCCCAAAAAGAAAAAAAATGAAACATTCTATTCTCTTCCATCTTTGGTCAATTTTCATCAGATATGAAAAAAAACAAAAAAAAACATGCATGACATTAATGAGACTATGAGTGCTATCTAAGGCAACAAAAACACAACATTGTATATCGTAATCCAGCTTCACAGACTTCTATGAATGTCATAGAAGGATATACATAACACAATCCAGATATAATAGCAATGATAAAACTAAGGCGGCAGGGGATCAGCCCCATAATCTTGTCAAAATGGGACATTGCTATACAGAGAATACATATGTACAATGTCTTTTATAGATTTAGGTTGATTTACTAAAGCAAATTTACCAGAACCTGGATACACTGTTATGATATTTTGCAAACATGGTGATTCTTAAAATGTGAATGCGCAAAACGTTACATACAGCTTTTAAAGGCTTTTTCCAAATACAGGATTTATATCAGTCATGTCATGGATGTTTGATGCATTTTTATTTCTACATTTTATGAGCATTAATATATGCTAACAGCATTTTGATTTGGACACAGAAGCGCATATATGCAACACTTATAAGCAAATTCCATTTGCTATGATTTGCATCTCTGTGCATATTTGGAGCTACAGCAAACTCGCATAATATTTAGTAAATCAGCCCTATTGTGCCTAAAGAATATCTAAAGCTGAAAAAAAAATTAAGCTCTCTATAGAGTAGCACACTCAACAAACCCGGCCATGACACTTTATGAGTTTGCCATGACTAACCACCATCTAACTAATCATGAAGGTAAACCCCTATATAGCAAGTGTCCTACCTGGAAGTTTTCTTCTATTAACTCAATGTCAGCTTTAATATTTTGCATTTCCCATCACTGGCAAGCAGTGGTCTCCAGGACAAATAGAGAGGAAAAATAACCCTGGTGAGCCAGCAGTTTTCCCCTCCTACTCTATTCATCACAAAAAAGTTTTACAGTGCCCTTCATAATGTTCGGGACAAAGACAAATTTTTCTTTGATTTACCCCCCTGCTCCCCAATGCCAAACAGATCATACATGATTAAAGTGCACATTCCAAGTTATTTGCATAAACTCATTTCCATATAGAAATTACATTTTTTATATATAGTCCTTCTCATTTCAGGACACCATAATGTTGGCTTTATGTTGGGACAATTGGCTTTACGGGTATGTGTGATCAGTCAGGCAGGGATAAGATACCTAGACTTGCGTCTTCCATTTGGAGTCAGTAGTTGCCAATGTTCAACAGGAGGAGAAAAGCTGTGCCAATATGTCTTTGTTCCAAACATAATGGAGAGCACTGTAGCTACAGAATCTTGAGTGAGGGTCGGATTGCCAGAGCCTAGGGTGCCATGGAATAGAGGGACGGTATTTTGCTGGAAGTATCCATTGAAAAGTTAATGGGGTTCAAAGGTTAGCTGCTACCTATAAATGACAGGTCACATTGTATGGTACATGTACTTTCTGTTTATTTGGTTTATAAATGGTGAGGAGGTAGCAAAAAGTATAAATCCATACCAGTCTGAAGTCTATTTCTAAAAATGATTTGTGTGAATATATCAGTCTTCACACAACAGATTCAAATACCCTTTGCTAATGTTCTTATTATGTGTGACATACACATGCCGTTTTGTTCAAAAAACACCCATGCACATTTTTTTTAAATAGAATCTTTAAATCTTTTTACCACATTTGCCTTTTAAAAAATATAAAAATAAAAAAATATCACACAAAAATAAAAGAAAAAAAAAACATTGCATGAAAAATTAGAAAATGTTAAAGTTGATTTACTTCATTCATCAAACAGCACAATTTTACAAAACTCTATAAAACTGTAATGGAATGGAAAAAAGACAACTATTTGCCAGTCCAGGCTGTCAGGATATTTATTTTCACAGTAAAGAAAGCAGCCTGTTTATATGGAGCGGCATGCCAGCGGTCTGTCCGGTTTGGGAAATGCGGCCACGTTGACGAAGCACAGCGCAAGCCCATTGTTTCACACCATATTTTATTACAGGGAATGAGCTGTGAGGGACTTGGACAAAATGTATCATAATCTATACCAAGCAAAACAAAAAAAGGGTCAACTGGAACGTAATAGCAAAATATAGAGCGAAGCGGAATTGGGCCTCTGCTGTTACAATTATTTTTTTTTTGGTGTGGAGGTGAGCCAGTGGCATTTAAAAAATTTGTAAAAAAATTCATAATGAGTGATTGCTGCTGACAGAAATCAGCTTTTAATGCTGAAACGCAGCCATGGAATATTTCATCCGTACCTTACTGAGAATATAAATATATATATATATATATATATATATATACAGTATATATATATATTTAATTGCTTAGCCCGGACCATAATAAATCAATTCTGTCACTAGATTTAATGTAAGTAAAGGAGTCCTTGTAAAGAAGAAGGTAAGTAACATCATCACCTGCTGCCTACACCTCCAAACAGAACTCTGATCAAGTGGAATTGCCAGCTAAAGACTCAACATACAAGAAGCAGAGGAGTTTTCACATTCCTTTTTACAGGTATAGCTTTTTTTAAAAAAAATGAAAGCTCTGGACACTTTTGCAGCCGCTCCTTCTCTCTGATGCTTTCTTTATTAGCTTCCAAAGCATCTTATACTTATCTAATTCCTCCATAAATAATAATACATACCCATAAATACTGGCTAATACTATTCAGTAATCCAGTGCTGCAGTGTCTGTGCTTGGTGGTCCCAACCAGCCCCCTTTTGCTGATATTATTCTCTTCTGGATCCTTAGAGGACCCTGTGTCTTGGCCAATAATAAGTGTCCATGTCACACAGGAAGTGATGTAGACAACAAAATGGAAGACTCTGGACTGGAAAGCCATGGATCTAGGTCAATGGGCACATGGGTCTAGGAGTCAAAGGGGCATTTAGAATATTTTTTTGTTATACTAGTAATTAGCTAGAGAGAGGTGGCATGATGGTGGTGGTGGGGGGGGGGGATTAGGGATAGTTTAGAGTTCAGTTTTATTATTAGCAACTATTATTAGCAATTAGAGTTGTTTTAACCTCCCTAGCAGTAACCCCGAGTGTGACTCGGGGTAGAAAAAAGTTGCTACAAGTGGTAACCCCGAGTCACCCACAGGGTTGGTACGTCCCGCCGGGGCAGGAAATTCAAAATCCATTTGTATTGCATTCAATACAAAATAACTGTATTGAATGCAATACATTGGATTTTAAAGTGTAAAAGCAGAACACTGTTTTTAAGAACATTTATTTTACAGTGTATATAATAGTATGAATATAATGTATATTTTAATTTTTTTTTTTTTTTAATTAATTTTTTTTTAATATATAGATTTTTTAATTTATTCAATTTATTGTTTTTAAATGATTTTGTGTTTCAAACTTTATTATACTCATGCTAATATATTATACTGTAAAATAAATTTTCATGAAAAACAATGTACCGCTTTTAGACATATAAAACCAGAAAGAAATGAACCGCTAGGGAGGTTAAACAAAATATACATAAAGTACTCATTTTCATTTTCGTCAACCAAACTATGAAAATTACCTGGTACTTAGCCTTTACCAATGGCCCACTATGGTGTAAGCTACAACTGTCCTGTAGAAATCAGCCACAGACGGCAATCAGGCAAGAATAATTACTACTACAGGCTTTTTGTGTTGCCTACAAATTTAAGTGTGATTTTTTTTTTTACAGCAAGTTATTAAAAAATCACCTGTAGTGGATCATTTTCACCTAGCATGTTTTAATAAGGGGCAATGTGCACATGCATAAGTGTGATAAGTGAGACACATGCATAAGTGTGAAATTAGCCTTGAATACAACCTACTACTTACCCCCTGAAATTAACTCCACCCAATCCAAACCCATCAAATGATAAATTTAAATATTTTAAAATGTATAAACTTTAAAAAAACAAATATAAATGACCCATGACCACTATGTTTGTAACCTATTAGATAAGCAAATCTGGCAGTAAATTAGCATTTTGGGAAATAAGAGTTAGTAAATAGTAGACTATGGCACTGATTGATCAACATGCAAACCCAAATGATGTAGCTTCTAAAACCTCTGTCTTATAAACAAATCTGGGGATCCTGCTGGTTCATGGTATTATTTTAATATTTTACCTGCAGTGAAATCTGTAGTGAATCAGCCTTTCTTCTGGTTCCAATGGATTGAAGGTGTCAGATGATGATTTACAGGAATAAAGAGTTCCGTAATCAAGGTGATTGAAAAATGAACTTTGGCAATGCATTTAAGAAAATAAAGCTACGTACACACGTCAGATTTTTATCGCCCGATAATCGGCATCGGCCAGTTATCGGGCGAAAATCTGCCGTGTGTACAGTCGGTGTCGTCCATCGTCCGGACGACCGACCTGCCGGATCCACGGACGATGGACGACAGCCGATCCTAATGAAAGTGAAGGGGAGAGCGCGCAGCAGGGTGCCGCTCCGTCGCTCTCCCCCTCCCCTCTCCATAGAGCATGAACGGTGCTGTATGTACAGCACCGTTCATGCATCGTGCACTCCCTTGTGGATCGTGAAAGATCCTTTCCAACGACAAAAATTGGCAGTGTGTACGCAGCTTTAGTCACCCAGGAAAGTTTGGCATGCAAAAATTTTGGGTGATATGGTAACACCTGGGGGTTATCTCCTTGCACATACAATGCTGTCTTTTACTGCCTTGAGTCAAAGCAAATCAGTATCCTATCTATGGTGTAGACCTGAATTACATGAGTCCTTATTGCAGGACTCATGGGGCGCTATTTATCAAACAGGGAATCAGACATTGCCTCAAATATTCCTTAGTGGAAATCTTCCAGGTCTATGTTTCAGTGGCAGTAATTGCTTCCCACCAGGGAATGTTTGAGGGAGTATCAGATTCCCTATTTTTAAATAGAGCCCATAATGTTTAACTCCTGAGGTTTAGTAGGAAAAATAATTTTTTATTAGTTAAATATTATTTTTTTAAAATTTTGAATAACATAAAACACTGCTGGTATCAATTTAGAGGTAATAGTTCAATTGAACTTTCTCCCATCCCCATCTTCTACCTACCCATATGGAAGTAAAATATGCCCTAGCCCTTTATTTAGCCTTCTGCCCATCCTGTAATAGGAAAAAAAGGCCAATGTGACCTTACTGGATTGGATAGAAGATCGCAAGAAATATTATACATACCCAGCTGTTATTGGGTGGGTACTATAAATTTGAGTCACGATACAGGGGCCACCACCAAATTTCAGGGGAGAACACTGTAGGTAATGGTATATTTTACAAATACCAGGTTAGCTGTTTTATTATTTACTTTTTTCCCATTTATTCTTTTATTATTTTTATATTACTTTTTTATCATTGTATTAATTTGTTTGAATTCCACCTAAACAATAATTTCATTAAATTATTTATGTCAACGTGTGTGAAAATAAAACAAGACAAACATCCGTTCTGAACCATAGGAAGGTTTTATAAAAGCTACATATGGCACATTTTATACACATCTTACTATACAAAAATGTATAATATACACTTTTACATATCTAGATGCAAAAACAAAACATTATAATAACATAAAAGGGAACAGATATTACAGAGGAAGTATTTTCAGGCATTTAGCTTAATCAGATAAAATAGGACCATTCTAACATTTACAAACACAAGAACCTTTTTTTCTTTTTATTTCGTTACCAAAAATAAAATCTTAAAAAGATCATTTGCCCATAAGTTGGGAAAACTGAATTATCTGTACAAACACACCTAACATAATTAGATGAACGTTGATGTATTTATTGCAGATGGTGTGTATATGAAATTCTAATTTACAGACTTGCTTCGTTACATTTGCTTTGCATGTAATTAAATAACCGGAACACTGTTGGACATATACACAGTAATACAAAGCCAATGTAAGGACTGACATATTACTTCTGAAAATATGCAATATATTTTAACCTCATTTTTTTAAATGCAGGACATTGAAGCGTATGTATTGCAACAGGAACAAAATATTGTTATGGGCAGCAATGATGCAGCTAAACAGTTGACCAGAGGAGGACTGGGAACCTAAAGGAAGCCAACCTATCCACCTGGCACACGGTGGTAGGGCCAGATTTCTGCAAGCTGCAAAAATGCATAACAATAAGCCTTGGTGTTGTGGTGACTGATGGGCGACTGGGTATTCCTAATCGTCAATTTATTGCGGAATTGGGACATCGATGGGTCTAAACATCATCTGCTATCGGAAAATCCGAATGACAGTACCTATAAGATGTGCTGGCTGATGGCCCTTACGTTAGGTACATTCCCATGTACATATTCATCAGAACAGGACCTACAGTTAATAACACATTACATAGCTTCCTGACACCCATTGGGAGCTACTTGGACGTATGATGAAATCTTCAACATTACAGAACAAGTCCAGTTGAATGTGACCAACTACCATTTGCTATACCATGACCTTTCCCAACCTTTTAACATGGGGGAAACCTTCGGAATACTTTCAGGTCCTCACGGAACCCAAACATTTTGAAGGTTTCATGGTTGACCAAGATCGGTAAGTTGCAGCCAACAAATATTAGACCATGAATGGAGTACCCCAGAGCTCACTTATGGCTTTGTTATTTACAATGTACGTCATTCTATTGATAATTAGAAGGGGCCATAGGCTCAGATACACAAGGATTTCCCCAAGGATGTTTCAGTGAATGAGGTTTCACTGCTATGTGTCCTGTGCTGCTTATCAAATCACTCCTGTAAAATCAATATGTACACCTAAATGTAAGAATTTTTAATTACCATGCTCATTTTATTTCACATCATATGAGCAAGTATTGAAGTAAGACACTTACAAATATATAACTGTGAATAAGGTAATAGCAGCTGTATTTGGTAAAACTTTGTACACAACAAAAACTTTGTGCAAGAGTAAGCTTTGTTTTGTCCAAATTTTGGGCAGCCAAAAAATTTGAGTTGTCTTAAGGTTGTGCTAAATTAACAGGAGTCATACATATACATATAGAGTTTAGATTTAGAGTTGCCTCTTTCCAGATTCTACCTGAAGTTTTTGCCTCATGTATAATTTACAAAGCATGCTCTTATTTTCATAAATATAAAAAATGACTATGAATTGCTGTAAAATAACCCATATATTCTTTAATGGACACTTTTATAAAAATAATATGGAATAAACTTTTAAAAGAATATTTTCTTATGTTCAGGCTAAGAAAGGATGGCCTTTTTTCAGATGTACACATACCAATTCACATGTATGAACAAACATATATGTGCTATAGTCATCAATGAACAAGAAATATACAATTTAAGCAAATGTCTGATAAAGCTTTGACCATAGGAATGAAGCAGATTCTGTACAAGATTGTCTATATGGCCAACGATGCTATAGCATTAGTTTGAGCAAACTTTACAAAAATAGAACTCCTGGTTCAGTGGTAAATTAAAGAGTACCTTTCTTGCGCAGCTATTTTGGGGATTGGAAATCATCTAAAACTATCCTGAGTTCACTAAGCTAACAAAAGATCAATTAAGATTAAATATAATAAATTATAAAGGCCTAGGTGTCACAGTAATTTGACTAGTTTAATGAATAGAAATGTTGGATTCTCACTGGGGATTCATATGGGGCATATTATCAATGGGGACCAATATTCCAATTACCTTATGACGTGTTACAATACCAACCCAGGAAAATCACGAGGTGCATCCTGAAAAGGGATGACAATAGAGTTTGCAGATTGGTGTCTTTTATGCCCTGGCAGTAGCTTGCACATTCACCCACCTCTCTGTTTTCACTAGGTCCCATTTATATGGTTTAATACCTCTCCTGTTCTATTATATCTACTGGTGTCAACATATTTTACATGAATGTTTATGTATAGATTTTCTATATAAGAAGTAATGAGTCATTATTCTAATCTGGATCTAGATTATCGATGGGTTCTCTAATTTACCAATTAAAATTTCCATTCTCAAATTTCCTCAAAGCCTTCCCTACCACTTGCCTTACAAAATGATTGCTGCAAAAAAACACTAGGATCCTCTGGGGCGGATGCATGAAAATGAATGACTTTTTGAAGAGTTGAGGATGAGGCCCTTCATCAATGCATGCCACAAGCAATTAAGGAAGCAACATTTTTAGAAGCCAAAGGTACGAATTCAAATCTAAAATAATGTGGCAAACAAAACAATAAAAGGTTTACTTGAAATAAGTTCCGGCAGTGGCACTGGAGGGTGAATGGGGCTCAGCTCAGTAACATGAACAATCCCTTCCCTTTGGAATCTATATTCACAGCAAGTATCTGTCCTCTTTAAATAACCACTGTTGCATGCTACATGGTAACATTTTTATGCCTAACAAGTCGTATCTAAAATAACCATACAAATTCACTCAGAAAATAGAAATTAACATTTTGCTGAAAATAATATTTTACATAGACATTTCTGTTTAACAAAATAAATTAAATATACATGGCTTTATTTTAAAATCTATATACGTCTCCTATAGTCACAAATTGCTTTATAAAGTCCGTCATCACTATCGTAATGATTATAAGGCATTTTCAAAGCCACATAATAGGTTATTGCTTTTACCAACAGTAAAATATTGTGTTATTATTTGAGCATCTATGATAAATGATGTATTTTGTCAGAACTGATTTTATTTTATATTATTTTAAAATGAGAAAGTATTCATAGTTGAAAAAAGGTATGCATATGATTGGTGTTTGGCATGGCCGTGGCTCTGCAATGAGTGCTTTAAAAATACCAGGCACTTTGAGGGACAGAAGGGAAAAAAATGATTGTGACAAAAATGTTCTCTGTTTCTTGAACATTTTAGCTTATAACGAATGCTTTGTATTACTGTCTTCATGCAAATCCTTCCTCCTCCTTATGAATTCCTTCTTAAAAAGCTCAAATGCTGACCGAGGCTGAATGCCTGGCCATACCTTTAAAAAAAATAAAGAAGGCACCATAAACTAAGCTGGGTTTGGATGAAATACGACAGTGACCATTTAGTTCCGAAACACAGTGCTTTTTTTCCCAAAAACACAACAAAATAAAATAAAAAATAAAAACAGCAACAAAGATCTCCAATTCCTTCATGATTCCATTTATGAGTCGACGAATTCCATTGCATTATCCATGACATTCCATTATCCATGTCTACTGGCAGTGTTGGCTGAACCAATCAGTCTTGAGGTACCGCTTGAGAAACAAGTTTGTTTATGGCATTTAACACTGATAGTGAATGTGTTGATGCTGGTGAACTTTTCCTTCCACATGAGAGTGCGTATGAGTGTGAATGTCTGTGTAAATCTTTGGGTACATTTTTGATGCCACTCCATTGGCCAAAAGAGGTCCTTGGGGAAGTAAATGTTGCTGTTGCGCAACGTACTCCTCATAGTTTATGGAAGAGATGCAGTCTTTGTCCACCATCTGCGGTATGCAAACCCTTGGCTGCGGTCTATGGACAGCCGCCGCCGCTGCGGGAGGAGAACATGGCTTTTTCTTTGTCTGGCAAAGCCACAGGAGAATTGTCCCAAATATGAAGACGGCTCCAGCTGGAACTCCGATTATCACTGGCCAAGGAAGACTACTGGGCGTTATGCTCACAGGTGCAATTGGAGGCTTCGGATCTACAGAAAGCAGGCAATGCAGAAAGAAAAGAAAGAGAATGGATACAGATGATTAAAACCAGAGAAGAACAATGAAAAACAGATGTCAAGCATAAATACGGACTACTAGCGCACTATGGTTCTTTGATAACAAAACATCTGCCAAGGAGAGCCGTAGGCAGCCAACAAGTAAAACTCTATTGCTGGTGTCCCATTAAGGTCTTAAAGGACAAACAAACAGTTTGCTTTTGTTCTGAGCTGATCTCCAAGGTTGTGTTTTATTTTGTCTTGCCTAGATGTAGCAGAATAAACTCGCGCCGACCACATGTGGTTTCCAAATACCATCGCTCAGCAGCAAGCCTGGCTGCCTAGCGCAGCCTAGAAATAAAATGTGGTAATTGTCACTAATACCTTCCTCTAATGTCAACAAGCCAGAAATGTAAACTATGCAGGCCCCGTATTCAGATGCCAAATTCCACTCTGCCAGACAGTGCGATGTTCATCCAGTGATTTCTCATTTAATCGTTGTCTTTTTCTATGACAATTTAAGCATTCCTAAGCATTGCCAATTAGAGTGTGCAATTGCTGGTAAATATGTACATTTTAGCAAAATGCTGGATGATACGATACTCCTACTGTTCAACTGCTCTGCTTGATTTAGTCTTAAATTTCTAGAATGAACCAGAGAGTAGGAGTTACTATCAGCTTGTCTAAAGCTAAGATCAGGAGGAAAAAAAATGTACCCTTTCAGTGAGCCCCCTCCCCAAGGGTGGCATGTGACTGGTCCTCAGAAACCTCTAACCTTCATTGTCCGCAATTATTTGACATCCTTCCATATAATGCACAGTCCTGCATTGAACAGGAGGATGCCAGTAGCATGCCCACTTTCTGAAGAACCTCACAAAAGAAGGAGACTACCAGTGGTTGTGTAAACCAGAAATAAGCATATCGCCCTATTTATCATCCCCTAGACCAAACGAGCAGTTAACCCTTGAAGTGGGAAGAGTGACCTACTGAAAGGGTAATTTTTTTGCCGTAAGGAAGATTTTACTTTTTAGTAACTATTATAGAAGTCCTATACACTCCTATACACTGGCAGTCCAGTATAAAACATCAGACCCTGACCAGGTCAACAGGGCTTAAAACAGTGAACTGTTCTTGCCCCTAATACTAACCTCAAACCAAAAAGTAATTATATTTTAGTGTTTTACTTTTTTACTTTTAAGGCTAAGAACATTCACAGCAAGTAAATGCCTGTTGACAACCATGGCTGCCCCTATAGATAGTGGAGAAATAAGTGTAGACATAAAGAACCAAGAAGTGTGTTATTTATTATTAACCTCCTGGGCTGTTTATTTATGTCCGGATTTCAATGTCAGGTAACGTTCTATTTACTATTGGTTTTCACTGTTTTACCTACCCCGAAAGTGTGACTTGGGGTTACCAATTTCAGCATCTTTTTTTTTTTACCTTCAGTCACACTCCGGGTTACTGCTGGGGAGGTTAAGCAGCCACTATATCAAGGGGCTGGTAATCTGCAATATAATACATTTATGTTTTGGGGTTTGGATAGGATTTAATTATTCCCTAGAGAAGATCTTTAAAACTTCCTCATTTTTATAGCAGACATCATTCACACTAACCTGGTAGTACTGTAAGAAATGCACTTTTGAAACTGTATCCCATAGTGTTGGCACCGAGGCAAATGTACATTCCTGCATCTTCTTCTTTGGCCCGTGTGATGATGAGTTTATTCAGGTAGGAACCATCAGGCCGTGACCAAACATCACCAGTTGGCAAGACGATGAATTTCTGTCCACCCACGTCAATTGTGGAATTGTATTTATTCTCTAAGCCGTACTCCACTCGCTTCAGCCACTGAATCACCGGCTTGACGTCACTGCGTACTTTACATTGGAAGGAGGTCGTGCCTCCGAAATCCACTGTGGTATTAACAGGGTGATTGCCAGTAAGTATTGGCTTTGATCTTGTTCTCTCTGTAAAAATAACATGAAAATCAGTTGTGAAACAATTTGCAACTTTCTGCAAGAAATGTGTAACATTGTCACACAAGGTGCGCCATTGCTTTAGACAACAAATATCATCCCATGTAGTTCAAGGAAGTTATGGCTTTAAAAAAATATTAATCACTAAGTTTGTCTTGAATTAGAAGGCACTTGAACTACTTAACTGTTAGTACATCTGTAGAAGAATCTTTAATCAAGATTGTAATGTATGGGGTGAGCATTATTTGTTAACAGTAGGCAAAGATTGCAAATTGTTAACAGAGATGTGGATAACAGAGACTGAACCATTATATGATAGAGAAATGGGAAAAGTTGTAGTTGGATACATATGAAACAACGCTATTATATTGCCCAGTGGTGAATGTTTCCACACGTCATAAACCCAGTTCTTTTTTATTGTCTGTCTTTGTTATTTTGTTATATCCTGTATTACTGTATTTTTGTCTGTTGAAACTGGGCCAACTAATGTTCAGATGAGATGAGTCTGGTTGCTCGTACGAACCATTAGGAAGAGGGAGCGGATTGTGTTTCCCTGGTTTGGTAGTAAGTTTTTTTGGTTTCTGATACAGTGAAAGTGCCAGATCTGACATTAGGATGAGGTTTGATTCATTTTCCTGTCTCTGCTCCTGGTTTTAGTGTAAACACATGTTTTTAGTGTCTCTACACAGCTGCCTGTTGATTATAAGCAGATGTGGGCCAGGTTTTCCATATTGTGAACACCAGATTGGACAGCTCATGTGGTTCTCATTCTTGATATGGAAGGAAGAATGAAGTGCCAAAAAAAGATATTCTATCTCCCTGATAACATCACTGTTAGACTGGATGAGATACTTACGGATCACTTCCACCTTGTAGGTGGCGTTGATCTGCCCCACCCGATTGAAGACTTGGCAGGTGTATTTCCCACTGTCCTCCGGCTTAAGGCTCTTGAGGTTGAGTGTCCATTTCTTCTTTTTGTTCTCCCCGATCTCCTGAGTAGTCAGTGGTTTGTTATCCTTTAGCCAGGTGATCTCTGGCCTGGGGTTCCCACTGGCAATGCACTTGAGCCGGACGGAGCTGCCCACAGGCCGAGCAATGACTCTCTTTCTCATTTTGGCTGGCTGTGTAAACCGTGGTCGTGCTGTGAAGAGGAGTATGTATTAAACTTAAAACAAGCACAACATAATATTTCAGTACATGCAAACCTAGTTACTGAAATTTATATGTAAATGTAGTTTCAAAAATTGTGTTCTTTTTTTTTTTTTTTTTTACCCTACCCTGAATATTATTATTAAACAGGATTTATATAGCACCAACATATTACGCAGCGCTGTACAATAAATAGGGGCTGCAAATGACAGACTAATACAGACAGTGATACAGGAGGAGAGGACCCTGCCCCGAAGAGCTTACAATCTAGTCGAATAGGGTGAAAGTTGTGTTTTGGTCCATCAGTGCGTCTGCACTATCATCCTGTCCAGTAAATTCTGGTATCACTAATATGAAGCCCCAGGTATAAAGCAATGGTATGTCCTTATTATGGAAGTACCACTGTTTTATTAAAAAAATTTTAATAGAAAGTTTATTTTCTGAACATGTGGGGCTTTTCACAGGGAAAACCCAGCACTTCCTGCTTACTTTGTGACTTCCTTTGCATAAATCAGCAAAAAAGCTAGATAAATAATAAGTGTAGGTGATTAAAGAAAGGCAGTTCCTCTAGGTGTTAAAAATTATTATAGAGATGCAACTAATATAGCTGTACCACTGTAGCGTTACATAGTTAATTAGGCTGAAAAAAAACATAAGTGCATTATGTTCAATCACTAGGGAAATAAACATATTCCAGATAAAACCATATTGACAGATGATCCAGAGGAAGGCAAAAAAAACTTGGTTCAATTTGCTCTTTCATGATCTTGTGAAGCAATCAGGTGTTCCCTGGATCAACAGTCTCTTGACCTCATATATGAAAGTGTATGAAGGAAGTTGTCTGTGTGTGGTGTGTGTGGACTTATGCAACCAAGCACTGCGTAATATATTGGCGCTATATAAATCCTGTTTAATAATAAAAATATTTAGATTCTTAAATGAAAAGGAGTAAGATGTACATGTGAACTTACCCCACTGTTTATTGGAAAACTCTTCTGCATCTGGACTCGGTCCATCTGGAGGCTGGTTGACTTTTCCTGAGCTAGAATCATCTGGAAAATAATTAGAAAATATTGGTCACATCATTACCACTTCTATTTATAACTAAATAACTACGATAAAGATATGTACAATCAAGAACTGAAAAATAATTTCTCCTGTAAAGTGGAGTCCCAGACTCTTTTTCAACGTTTACCATCTGCAGTCTACCCGCTGAAAACATTACTGCCTTTCCATTCAATTTCCTGTCTGTCCAAATATTTAGGCATCAGTCCGTAGAGCATTTCAGCCCACATAATTCTAAAATATTTACGCTGCTGTTCATCATGAAAGTGAATAAGTAAAGTTGTGTATATACAGTAAGGCAAGCGGTGGAACAGACAGAGGAGGCCGCCAACAGAGGCTACAAGTAGGAAGGTATCGGGAAAGAAACGCAATTTCAATTTTTCTAAATTGACCCAAAACTAGCAGCAAATTAATAATCTTCCATGTTAGGATCCCTCCACATCAGGACTGGAAGCTTTAAATGTGTATACAAAAGAGTCTGAAGTCACTAATGTCTATGTAGAACCTCCATCAATTGTGCAGGTTACTTTCTGAATTATCACAATGGTTCACCACCGATCATTTGATTTACGCTGAAAAAAAAAACAATTGTAGCTTTCTCATTGCCATTTACTTAAATTTGAGTGAAGCTTGGAGTACAGGTCTCATTTTAGGGGTTATGCCACACATTAAGGCACAACAATGCCCAATATACACATTTAGTGACTGTCATTCCCTAGCCCTGATTGGCTGCCAGCCATTTGATATTATCCATGATCCCTTGAATCTATCTGATCCTTTTAAAATGTAAGTATTCCTTTCTTAGCCAGCCAAATAATTGAAAACCTGTGCAGTTACTTGACAAGATGCAGGCTGCATCCCACAAATGTTAGTGAAGAGGAATCTTAGAGGAGCACTGAACCCACTCAGCAAATAATTCTTTGCACTGAAGGACATCTGTGTCAGCTGTTCACTCCAAGCACATATTGAGGAGACAATTGTAAATACAACGTGGAGCGTAGGTATTTAAGTATTTTTAACTGACTGTTTAATATGCGAAAGGAAGTATCTCAATTTGAAAAGAGTAGCAATGTGGCTCAGAGCACAATTTGTAGCCATCATTTTCAAGGGCAATTTAGAAAGAATGTTATAGGCAAGAACACATTTTTTCTTAGTTAAAGACTTTGTGAATCAGTCATAGTGAACTTCATTTATTCATGCTGCTCATAGTAAAAAGATATGTTTTATTGTTCTGATCAGAGAACACCAGTAAGATAAGCATGGAGACAGAATTTGTCCATTACAGACCAAGCATTGGTTCATCACCAAAGGCCAAGACTGTCAAATTATGGGTGAGCTTGTGTGAACCTAGGTGATCACAATAAACTGTTGGACCCATTTCCACATATCTGCTAATTTGGAGGGTTTTCTACTTTTAGGTTGAAAAGGAAATCTTTTTTTTGCCAATTATGACTAGCGAAAGTCTGACTACTCTATCAGTCTATTCTAAAATAATACAGTTCAGGCTTAGAAACCTCTTAAAAGCAATATATTTCCAAGCATTATGCCTGAAAGCAAAGCAGCTCTGAGCTACCTAGCAGATTTGTAGCAACTTATTGGGAACCTAAAGGTGATGTTCCACAAAAGTCTAAGCCATCAATTGATGGCCATATCATATTAGTAAAGGGGTCAGGAGATGGTAGAAACTCATTTTACAGTTCATTCCAGCATGTTCTTATACAGCATGTTATATCCTGGCTAAAATCAACCCATCTCAAAGTTTAACTTTCTTTCTATGTTATACAATTCATTAACTGCTGGAAAATAATGTAGGTTTGGCTGACAAAAAAACATGGCTCAACTGTAAGGTGTGACCCCTAAGTGGCCCTTATGAAAACCATGAAGAATGGCACGAATGGTGAGCTGGTATCCCTCACCTGCCCAACCAAGTCTGGGTATATACACGTCTCCTTTTCTGTTATTTAACAATTTAACATTTGCAACCAGCTGTATTTCTGACAAGCTCATTTCCTTTCTTCCACGTCGGAAGTTTAGATCCTGAAATGAAGCCAAGTAAAACTTTAATAAGTCCTATGGAAAGGTATCATGTTCAGCAGATGTTTTTACCTTTAGTGAAATGACAGGGGGCCATTCAAATTGAGCCTATACACAGCAAGATCCCATCACTGGAAGAAGTATGAAGGATTAAGTATTTGGAGACCTGTAAATTCTAGTTTGCTGTCCTTTAACAGTTCTGCTATTTGTTTATGTGTCGCAGAAACATTTGTTCAATAATATATCATAACATGAAAAACAGAACTTCATACCACGGGACTTCTCTACCATGGATCACAATCAAAAGACTTCTTTCTTTGAGTTTTCATCTTAGGGGAATGTTTCACCAAGAAACTTTATTATTCTTCTCCTGAACTATGAGTTCTTGGTTCACGGGTCTTGGTCTGAAAGGCTCCCTACCACAAGTGTTCTATAATGGCATTATATTAACTAAATAAGTTCTCTGCGTTCTCCTTGGTATATGAATTTAGTATTGCTTAACAAAATTTTTACAGGTAGACAGAGAGGACTACTGGACATGCATAAAAAGGAAGAAAAGACAAGCCTGCAGTTTTTGTTAAGAATACTGCATTTTACAGTTGTGTTTGGACCAATGAAGCCAAGGCTTTTTTTCCCGTAATATTCTCCTGCTTTACATTATACATAAATGAAGGTCTTCAGACTAAACTCTGTTGCACGATCACACAACATGAAGTCACCCTAAGCTGTATTGCAGCTTTAGATGACAAAAGTTCTCAAAAACTTCTCCTAAAGTTAGCGCAACCTCTCTAGTCAGCCACTGAATGTCCGAGAACTTGAACATGAGATATGGAGAATAGGTGAAACCAAAGGGTGATCATACACCCATCCCACAACGCGGTGCTCAGTTCTGATCACCAGTCTTAAGCACTAAGGTGGAGGTGGAACATAAATAAGGAAAAAAGAACTTAGGAAACTGTAGTGGTGGAACGGACCTTTAGGAGCATTTAAGAGTTATGTGGCACTACAGAGTGTCTGCACTGCAGCTGCCAAGTTATTTTACTCCATGTGACCCCATGACAGTTTTACATCAAGGTCAGCTTGTTTTTTTCTGTTTTGGAAATGATGAAAGGATGACTGTCAGTATAGCTTTGATGTGCTGTTCTCCATTAAAAATGTCCTTTGTTCCCATATAATAAAAAAAACTAAGAGGTGTGCAGATTCAACACAGATTCCTATAGTGAGCCTATGTCTGTAAATTATTAACAATCTAGTGAGTGAACGTATCCCAAGGACAATGCACTTGTACCACCTAATAAGCCTAACTCGGGCCTACTGTTTTTTCCTTGATCTCTGTCTAGGGTGCTTTAATTTGTTTCAAGGCGATGCCAGCCACTGCTACAACCTGACAGTTAGATTTGCAGCGTTTGATGTCAGAGGCCTTGAAAGGCCCATTTCACAGATGATCCAGCTTTGCATAAATAAACAGGGTGACCCCTGAACTTAATCCTGAGACCAGAGCACACTTCAAAGGGAAGACTGAAGGAATGAAGCGATCACTAAGCACCATTAAGGCAGACCAAGCTCAACCCTTCTGGAAGAACAAGGGGTGAACAGGGAATAAAAGATTGGGAGGGGGCCTGTAGTGAAATGAGGGAGAAAGTGATGTAATCCAGTCAGGCTTAGGCCAAAATAATGAGGAAATGTTTTCAGAAGAAAGTCCGGGACTCGCTAAGGCCCACTTCTCCACTTCACTACAAAACAAAGGAGTCCTGTAGCTAGTGTGTGCATTTTCACAAGGTGATGTGTACCCTTTATTTAATCAAAAATATTCCCTGAACAGCAAGATTTAGTCACAAATGCAATTTATTGGGTGTATTACATACAAGGATAAGAATGTACTTATATAGCAAAGTTTGTTATAATGATGGATGAATCTAATTAGGCTGCATACATCTGAGCACTGGATGGTTCACTGCACTAAGCGGTATCTGCTGTCTTTTAAGATGAACCTTGGTGCTGGGGTGAGCAATACAAGGTATAACAGAGATCTCTGTCCATTTGTAACACAAAGCATCACAATACAAGATGTATATATATTACACCATCAATAGAAAAACTTTGCATTATTCAATGGAGAGTGCACCAGGAACATGAGTTAGAGTATTCCATTGTATAGACTATGGTCAAAGCCCAGGAGTTTCCCCGTAGAATCTACCAACAAATAGGGCATGTCTACGTTTAAAGGGCAACTCTGCCTTTTTAAATACTTAATATATACTTGAAATTATATTAAGAATTGTAGAAAAACAATAGGGTGCAATTGGCAATGCCCAAGGCCATGGAACAGCACTATAACAGGATGTCAGCACACCAATTTGACTGACAGCGCTAATGATTTCACATGAAGCTACAACGCTTGAAAAGATTGTTTAGCAAAAGCAACAGAGATGGCAGCTTACAAATTTCTTACCAGTCATGTGGATTAGAAACAATGAGAGGAGGGTGGGGGCGTTCGTTCCAAGTCAATGGCCTATCCTGAGAATTTTGCCTCCTTACAACACAAGATCAATAGCTTTTGTTACTAGATTTCAACAGGCCCATTAAATGGATTAGTTCACAGAGACTTACATTTAGTGTAATTTGCATTGCATAAACCGTTTTATGCTATGGAATGCAAAGACGTACCTAGGGAGAATGAGACGAATGGGGGCTTTGTCTAAAGCAACCAATCAGATTGCAGGTCACATTCGTCAAGTGAAAGCAAATGAACTGGTTGGCTAGAGACAACAAAAGTTTGCATTTGGGGGAATGGGTCCTTGGAACAGAGTTAACTAAATTAACTGGGATGTAAATAAAAATGAAAAATCATTACTTGTTTACTAGGCTTGGAACAAAATGGAAAAAAGTGAGTCTTTGCTTTTCCCATTGGGCACCCTGCTACCCAACAGCCCTTTGGAATGTAAAACAGCTTATTATATTTATATATATATATATATATATATATATATATATATATATATATTATATGTAGCTGTGTATTTAGCCACTTGCCTGAAGTTTAACTTTAAAATTTCAGTAAAAAATATGTGTTGGTCCAGATTGACTACTTAAGGCACAACATTCCCTGCTGAGTTAGATGACTATGGAAAGGTACCAACTCAGCCACAAAGCCTCCTGGAGTCTTAAATCTGGTTTTCGTATATATACAAATAATAAAAAAAAAACCCTATAAAACTCCAGGGAACAGCTTGCCAGGAAAGGGGGGTGTGTGACACGACAGAACGGCTAACTTTAATGAGACACTGGAGTCAGGTGATGTATAGTCTTTGAGTTTTTTTTGGCTACATCGGTCACGTCTGTCTAAACTCAGTAAGAAAATGTGTTAAAAAATAGCACTTGGATCTGCTATTGTGGAACAGGCAGAACAGTCAGACTGTGAAAGCAAAAAAAAAAAAAATACATTTCTTCTGCGAGCTAGTTCGGTCATGAACTCACCAGATACAAGAGCCATCATCCTCTTCAGTCTACTGTACACATTTTGTTTTTTACTATCAAACAAATACTAATACAGATGTTATGTACGGATATTAAAGAGACCTGACATTTAGAATCTTTTGTAGACGTGGCTTCATATACAATTACAATACAAATAAGTAAAAGAATTAACCTGCCTTAAATTTCTCATTCTGTTTACCAAGTCTTACGAAACATATATTGATGTCAATTTTTTTTTTGCCACCTGTCTTCTCATTAGACTGTGCATTAGCAACATTTTTTCTCTTTTTGGACTGAAGACAGAAAATCTGAGTGGCTTCAGTGTTCAATCCAGAATTTTTTTAAGCAGGGTGGGAAGGTGGGTGGCAGCCCTTGTATTTTGACCCAACTCTTTAGTAACCACCCAAAAGCAGCCGGGTGGTAACTGAAATGTGCTGGATGGTACGCCTGGCTAAAAAGGGCTGGGGAGAACACTGGGGTTAGACACCAAGCACTCTGCTCCGGATTATCTGATCTGGGTACTTTGCATCTACTGGATACTTTGTTCATACTGGAAGATCAGGCAGCTTCTTTGGGCCACAGATTCTTCTGCTGTCACACATTTTGAACAAACCAAGCCCTTCAACATATAAAATAGGCTAATCCATGAATTGATTTCCACCATTGTGTTTGCATTTTTCAGTCATGTTCTGAGAAGCTGTGAATCACAGTACTGCACAGGACAGATAAACTAGTTTGTCCAAGGTCATGTAGGTGGTGACTAGACATGACATAGTGGGGTACATTCCACCACTCTGATCCCAGGTCATCTCCCATTCTTGTGGAATCCATATATGCGGTCACTACTGGAAGGGAATCCGAGAGAGATTAAACTACAAAGAGGTTGGGATTTTCCAGTGCGCGGAAGGATTTTCGAGTGACATTTTTGACTGAGGAGGACACCTCGGCCAGCTGCTAGAACCTCATCCCGCATCAACGCTTTCATCACCCAAATCACTTTCCATTGAACGTGCCCTCCGCTCATGAGTAGGTGAGGCCTTGTAAGTGGCAAGATGTATTGATAGCACAAGAAGATAAAGGACAGAGGGCTCTATCCCTCTCCTTGCCACATACTACACTACAGCTGCTGGACGTAACTCTAGCAAACATCAAGGAGTAGGGAAGGCTTTAGTGAATTAAAATATTTTAAATTCTGGCCACTCATCATTCCCTTTGAAACTAATATGCGCTCTCAGATTTGACTACACAGAGACTGCTGCAGTCTTTCCATACCAAGTCCCAAAAAAAACTTCAGAGGGAAATACATTGTTTCATGGTACTACCATGGCACCATATCCAATAACTTCTCACTCCAGGGTACCAATGACAAGATTTTACTAGGACCTTAGAATAACACTTACTACGAGTTTCCTGTGTATGCAGCTGATGGAGGGCAAGCTCAGTTCATCCCAAGAAGTGTACAAAGCTCAAGCCAAATGCTTCCAAAATCCCGCTGCTTGCACATAATGAATATGTGGATGAATAAATACACTTATTTATTTTCAGAGCTAAATGCTAGCGAGAGACATATACATGTAGTCAGCTGTTCCCAGTCATATTTGTGATGCTTCGCATTCTATACATACCACAAAATGTCAGATGTAAGGACTTAAATATAGTTGTAAATGGTGTTGTGTATTACATCTTGACCCTCTTGTAAAGTTATATAAATCGAATAATTCACTAAAGGACCTTACAAAAACAGCTCAGCTTCTGTTTCTGAATGGTAAGCATAATTTAGGTTTAAAGTAGGTAATATGGAAAACAAAAAAAAACAAAAAAAAAGTAGATATATTATATTTAAGTACAAAAAGCAATTGTTAAACCTTCCATTTACTTGCCAATTGCATGCCATTGGGGATAATTATTTCACTCCCTGTGCTGCAGACATAGGAGGTGAATGAAAATCTTTACAAATTAACAGATAAGCATCATGTGACTCAATCATTTTTACGTAATTTTTAAACATAATATACCTTGATGCTTAAATGAGGTTGGCTTTTTGTTGGCTATTTTATAAAGATTGATACTTGTAATATAAACATAGGAACTCATTTAGGCTAGAATGAAGACTAAACTTTTTCTTCCTATCCTTAAAACTCTGTACTTGTCTCATCAATATGCTTTAATGAATGTTAGAATAAATATATATATTTAATATTAAACATTCTTAAGCTTAATAGTAAAAAAATACCAACCAATGTTAGCTTTTTTTTTCTTTACTTGCCGCCACAAGACTAAGTTCAAATGAAATTAGTGCCAAGCAAAGGGAACACACTAAAATGAATTGGTCCATGGTGTTCTTTGGCTGTATGCAGACTTGTCCTGATGGGTAAATTTTGCTCAAGCCCATAATTAGCTGGACTAGAGACAAAAGGGAAAGAGTTTTAAGAAAACTCTGCCCAGAGAAAAGATTCTTGTTTCTACAATGTGTCCTACAAAGAAGGAGGCTGTTAGGAATCCATAAAGAAGAAAAATTCTTGAAGATACCGGGGTTTTCTGAGCACTATCCCAAGTTTCTTTTCAAAGAAGCCTTCCGACATGGCTAATCCTCTGCCACTTAATGAACTACAAGGCTTCTTTTCAATTGGACAAAGGCCTGTCCCATTCTTAAGTCTAATCGAGGACAAATGGCATCCACCGTGGTATCTGCTAAAATCCTATTCCCCGCTATAAAGCACGGAGCTTGGGAGGATTTTTTTCCCCCAAAGAAAGCAACTCTTGAAACAAGTTTTTTTGCACTGCCGAGACATAAGTAGGGCATGACGTCAGGTAAAGATATTCTATCTAAAAGCTTGGCATCTGTTTTTTCTATTTTTTCTGCTCGATGTTTAAGAATGTGAATTGCAAATTATTTCATATCACTGAAGAAGTGAGTAGTTGGAAAATACAGGTAGTTTCCTGAGATTTTTTTAAGTGCTTTGAAATGAAACAAACTAAAAGTTATTTACTTCCAACGTTATCACTTAGAGAATGGAATCTTAACGAGCACCTATTGCAAGATGGAATATAACATTCGAATTGATTTTAGTGACAGCAGTTCCTAATAAAATAAAAACTTACCTATGCCTAAAAAATACCTTTTATATTGGCTGCTGATATAATGGAGAGCCAAACCACTCTTCTAGTAGACACAACTCAATAGGTTGCAATGGCTAAAACACATCTAATGGGGCCGGGGGTCTTTAAAACACCTAAACCTGATGGGTTGAGTTTTGTTCTGGCATGTTATATCTGGGAAAATGATATGAGTGTTGGATGATCATTTTCAAATTAAGGTATTTCTACGATAATGCATGTGAAAGGGAAAGAGGCATCCCTGGCATGCATAGGTTAAAAAACATAACCAGAAAAGGTTTCCATACAAAATGCCCCAAGTTGTGCTTTTATGTTATCTCCCTGTAGTTCTCTGCACAGCATTATTAAGACTAGAAAAAATGGTGGAGCACTTCAATCAGGGTTTACAATATTACAGAGATACTGAAGAACCCAATCACAAGCTGGGTCGATCTGTGACCAACTGTATTACTTTTTAATGGCCGCTGCAAAAAGTGAGGTCAGGAATTTATGCAGTCTGAATGTGATTTCTGAATTGAAAAAACTGGCTCAAAAGATTTACAGAATTTGTGCAGGTAACACAGTTTAAATATATAATTTTAACTAGGTGCCCTACACGTTAAGTACACCTCCCCACTATATAATAACTATTTAGCGTCTCGTGATCTGCCAAAAGTTTCCAGTGACCTGCACCTATAAATAAACCCCATGTTACTGAACATACAGTAAATGTGTTTGTAACAGCTAATCTATTACAGTAATGCCTGAAAGACTTTCTGTCCAGCAAACAATAAATAAGGATTTTTATTAGGCCTCGTGTACAGGAAGCAATAGCTGGGCACTGGAACACTTACTCCCCAGAGGCCCTCAGTATTCCAGAGAAGCAGTTTATTAAGAGCTGTGCACCAAATACAAAGGTGTCAAAATGACTGTTAATCAGCTTACAAGGAACTTCTACTGCTAGAAAACAAAGCAGCTGCTTTTCAGAGCTGGCATATATGAATCAGCTCAGTGCTCCGCATGACTTCCCAATACCTGCTGAGAGGCACAAAGAGCCCGCTTCACATTCTACAATGGGACAATTAGCCAAGAAAAATGCTGCAGAATATTCAACACGGGCCAGCAAAACTTCCAAAATGTGAAAGAATCCTATTTGTGGTGCAAAAAGTCCTGGTTACGTTTACTTTATTATAAGTCTTCATAAAAAAACTTTAAGTTTTAGGATGGAACTCCAGGCAGACACAAATTGATGTAGCACTTTATTTATTACTGCATTTTTAAATGTTGTTGAATGCAAGCAGATTAAGTACCAGAATTTACCTTGGTATCAGCCTTCTGCAGTCTATTTATTTTACGTTTCCCATGCAACATATATCTACCATTGGTCCAGACTGTTCATTCTCCAACTAACCCGACATGACCTGATTTCTAAAAAAACGCTATGTTGATATATTTTATAGTGCAGATGATATCTTTTCCACCAGTCTATAAAAATTGCTACTTTTGAGACATAAGTCGGAGAATACACTACAGTACATACAGTCATATATCTCAGTTGTGAGAATGTTCCGGTCAGGTCAGGCTCTCAGCATGGATCATTAGACAGGTTTGAGTATACGTTTAACTCTAGGAACTGGCCTGAGCACAAAACACAAAAAAAAGTGGCAGCCAAGTCTGTGATTGTGTTGCTAGTTCCAACATCAAAGGGCCATTCCATTTCTTTTCATTCTCGTATAAAAAGCAAATCCTTTTGAATAAAAGAAAAAAGTAAATTACATATGTGACCATTGTGTTGAAAGAAAGGGGTGAGGTGTCTATCACCTGTAACACAGCAAATTCTCATTACCCAGGGTCTTGCACTTTACCTGTTCTGCCTTCAAAAGACCTTGTAAAGCTGAATGATTGTTCCTACATGCACGGCTATGAGCCAGGCTTTAGAAGAGCGATTTCCGTACCAAAACGAGCTTTACCTGCAAATCCTTCTTTTCTGTGCCACACCTCAACTACACGATGACAAAGAAAAGGGTACACTCAGGACAAAGCTGCAGCTGTTTGATCACACAAACGTTATCGAGTGTAAATATTGTAAGTTCCTCACTTGTGGCTGGTAATTTATTTTAAGTGTCAAGAGTTGAGTCATTTTTGCTTTGTGTGTTTCTAGAGTCATCCATCTTGTTCTTCCTCCCCCCTCTGTGTCAAGTGGTAAAAACAGGGACATTACAAGATAACTAGAGAGGTAGAGTAGTGTTGTTCATGTGTTTGAGGAAGAATTGCACAACCACCTAAGCATGCTAGGTCAGAGAATAACTACCTGTATAGTTGGGTCCTACAGAAAAGCCAATGTGGGTTCTCAAACCCCATTGATTTAAAAACTCTGGTTAATCAGCTGCAAACAAATGATAAAATATAATAAATATTAACTTACTCTACTATGTCTTCATAATGGCCACTAAGGCCATTGGCATGCCCAAGCTTGACCTTTACAATAAAAATTCACATTTACCTTATTCGACCCCTTAATATTTACTATAATAGGGCAAACACCTGGGGTTGAATGGGTAAGGTACTAAATGCTCTTTCTTCTTTCTTTTACTATTCATTTTACCCAAGATCCTACAAAAACTTCCCTTTTAGTTATAAACCTCATTTATTCTTTGTGGATTAATTCTGAATGATATAAAAAAAGGATTGTGACAATACTAAATCCTAATATCAATGTTTTACAGGTAAGCCGGTAAGTCTGTATAGATATAACAATCTGTATCCTTGCACAGCAGAACTCTGGATGGGAGAGGGGCAGTAGTAAGAGCCAACCAGTAATCTACTGGTCTACAGATCTTTATTCCTAAACTAGGTAGTACAACTTAACTGCATTCTAGTTTGTACTGTGGACTAAGACCTATGTGTGCCGTCGGGTATATTAGTTTCTAAACCAATTGGCGAAGAAAAATAGAAACCTTAAGCAGGTAAGACAGCTCACATTATTTTAAAAAGTGCACTCAACTGCCCTTCTGGAGTTCAGCTTTAAGGAGAAGACAAAACAATTCTCAAGCCAATTTTTAAGCTGCATGATTTCCCAAGAACCATACAAGTGATAAGTACATATGTGTGATCCCTAACATCACACTGGGAGCTGGATCCAGAAAATAGATCAATAAACAAGCCATGAATCGACTCTCCTATTACTTCATTATCACATAAGTAGAAAAGACAAATGTATGGCGCGAATGTTTTCAGATCTGAAGCCATGTGGAACGCCTGCTCTGCCCAGTCGGTCTCTCTGAAACTGATACACCACTCTCATATTAACAAACAGCCAAGCGTGAAATACAATCTCTCATCTGTGAGCACTCTGCTCCCTGATACTGTTTAATATGTGTGAGCCGCCAATTACTGATTTTATGTAATCAGTGACAATGGGTCTTCCTGCCGCCATGGCACACCTGGATGTGGATTAATCCTTGCAGACAGTAAAAGCTGCCTTGCTTTTTTTGTATTGGCTCTTAAAATAACTGCGACTCAAATGAGCTTATAGGCAATCCACAGCTGGGTGCTCATCAAATGGCCCATGACTCTCCATTAGAGACTGGAGCTGCACAAGGCAGCAAGCTGTTTTAACAGTAGGAAATTATAAATCCAGAGTTTTAGTTAAGGAGAGCCCTGCCACCAACAAAAAAAAACTGAAGACAGAAACACCCAAAAGTATTTAATAATCACTTGCAATATTTTCTCTTCAATAAACAAGGTATTATTCACTAAAACTGTGCTTTTGAACTTGTGGTGGGGAATCAACCTACCCCAGGAAGGTAACTGACCTCAGGGACACAAGTTGCTCATTGTTTAAGGAACCCCTAGCAACCTATGGAAAACCTTAGTGTTTCATTAAACTTTGAGTTGGCTGGGGGTACTGCTATCACATTCAAGATGGCAGCACCCAATAGCACTATCAAGACTTTTAGATGTCTACACATGGAAGGTTTTTACTTGCTGGGTGTGGTTTATAAGTGAAAAATAGTAAATCAATGTCCAGCAGGTGAAAGCTCCTTTGGTATAATCAATAATAAAGGTGCTGCATAACCGGCCTCATGGAGACATCTAATAAAAAAGAGGTTAAGTGTGGAAAGGACAGGTCGAAGACTTTCCAACTCTAGACATTTCAATGCATATATTAGATGCTAAGGCAGTAGTATGACCACATAATAAAACACCAAATGGCCAGAAAAATTCCCAAAGGACTCCCTGATCCTTGTACAGTCATTCAGTTGCTGTTCAGTAGCCTACAGACGCCTGCTGACTCCTGACAAGTATACTGACAGATGCCAGTGTTGGATCAATCATTTCTTCTAATAGACAGGCAGCAGTAAAAGGTAACGTGGGAAGGAAAATAGACTTGTATGTGGACAAGTGCATGATAAACATACAGATCCATTCATCTTCAAGGATCTAGAGTTGCTCTCATTAGCAGCCTTCCTGTCCCGCTTCACCTTATTTATATCTGTGATTTATGCCGTCTAGTGACACTTGTCAGAGGAGCTCAAATCTGCACATTCCCCACTACTGTAAGTCAAATTCCAAGGACGTGGTTATTAATACTGATGAGCATCAACTCTGATTGGCAGGATACAACTGACGTGTCACATTAAAGGAAGCCGATACTGGGAGAAATGCTATGGCTGCCACTGCTGACCACTTGAAAATGCTAGATGTAGAACTTCCATACTTTAAGATTGACCTGGAACAAGCATATACCTAGGGAAAACACAGAAAAGTCAGTACTTTGGGTCTGTATCTTTGTTCCAGGCCAGATGTAAACATTACAGCATATGGATCAACCTAACAATATGGCTATTATTAGGTACTCCAGGTATGGATTGTCACTTTAATTGTCAAAAAAGAACAATGGAGTTCAACGGCTGAAGACCCAAGTGTCATCAAGTGGACATCTGGAAGTGTTTGTATGTTCAGAGCTCTAAATATTTTTAACTGTGAAAGTTTGAACATGGACAACACAATCACAAGAGGAGGCCCACTCCAGAGATCACATTAAAAGCTATGAGAGTCTTAGAGATGCCTAAATGCCCATACCATAATTTGGGTGCTTGGTTATGCAAATATAAACAAAAACTCCTGTGGCTTTAGGTCTATTTATATCTTGATCCTTACTATTGGTTCTCAAGACTGCCCACAACATTCATGGAGCAAAATGGAGAAGTGGAATACAACAGGGCCATTATCCCCAAGAAATCAAGTCACTAAAAAAACCTAAATTGGTATTTGCATAAGATTCACTTTTTTTTAAGGATCTAGAAGTGAATTACAAATTATACATGCACCATCCTATGTCTAACTTTAATACTTGGTGCTTTTTAATAAGTTTTTAAATGTCGTCCTTAAAACCATTATAAAACCCAAAACTTCATCTCATCTAGTTTTTAGGGTCCATAAAAACTTGGAGTCCATCAATACTTAAGAACAGTTCGTATATATGGTAACATGACCAATAACAACCACTCCACCTTAAAAGGGCTAAATAAGTGTTCAGATTTCATACAGCCTATAGGAGTTAATGAGCTGTAAATCCCTTCTATGGAAATTTTGAACTGCATGGTTGAGAGTCTGGTTATACTTTGCAAGTAGAATCATATTTGTCTATTCTTTTTTCATATTTTACTGGTTTATATTTTTAAAACAATGATACCAACGCCTCAAAGAAACTAAAATTTAATTTTACAAAAAGATCAACTGCTGTTCCTTACTGCTTCCCAACTTACCTATAACAACTGTAGGCAGATATATAATATGATTCTCCAAAGATCACAAATCAGTTTTGTTTTTCAGTTAAGCTATTGCAATACTCTGAACTTTGCATTTTTTCCTGAGCTGACACATCAACAAAAAGTTGTTATCAGGTTTGCAATAAGTGTGCCTGTAAGGTTATAGGGCAGACAGCTTTTTCAGAAGGCTGACAGTCATAGGGCACAGCAAGGGTAGATGGGGTAATAAAATCATGTGCTTTATTCATCTCATCTTCTGGCAGTTAAACAGTTCTTATATTCAGCCATAGAATTAGCTATTTGGCTGGCATTGCCCTTCAAACAAATCTGAATGTGTTTAGAGTGCATTGCACATCTATAAATCTGATCCCATGTGTCCGGGCAACACAGTCTGCAGTATGCCAGTGTTAACAGTCTAGAAAATCCATAACTCACTTCCCCTGTATTTCTCTTCTGGGAACAGCCACCCTGGGTAGCACAAGTGCTTGGCATCATTTTTTGGACAATGATGAATATCACATTCATGAATTTTCAGGAAACTTTCAAACATGTTAATAAGTTTAGAACGAAATTTGAAGCATGTGTTATGAAAGGTTAAAATTATTAATGTATTAGGAAGAAGAATGGGAGTTGTAGGTAATTTCATCAGTTTTGTAATCGTAAACAGTGGTGTAAATGTCAGGGGAAACAAAGAGGCCAAAACATGCCCATCTTTAGTATGTGCTCTAAAAACATCAGAAATGACTAAATTGAAAGCTAAAATGTTTCTGGAACCTTTTTTTTTTGGGTAGGGTGGTGAAAGTCTAGCATTCTTGCCTATTTGTAAGAGTCACACTTTCCATCTGTCTTGGTGTCCATTGAAGGAAAATCTATAGCAATGGGTTTCCCCTTGCATGCCGAGGGGCCACAAAGCAGGCCTTTTCTTTTACTTTGGAAACACTCTGATGAGTAAAAAGCTATGCAAATAAACGTTGAGCAGTTGACCACATCAACCAATCTGAATATTTGTCTACTTTTCTCAGCAAAGGAAGGTTGCCTTGGATGGAAAAAAAAAAACGGACTGGCTGCTATAAGCAATAGATCAATTTCTATTTGACTTTCTGTTTTCCTTCATCAGCCCCATTATTCCAGCCTGGCCATGCTGAGGTATTTTCCCCTCCTTCTAGTAGACCAATTAATGCATAACATTGTGGCCACATCAACCTCTGTGCAGACACATGCCTATTGAAGGCTAGTGAAGGACAAGTAAGACACATTTACCAAGCTGAGAAGGACAATGCCTTCGTTAGCACATGAAAGGATCTCTGGGGTCCAAATGATCCAATTCTGGCATACTTTCTGCCTGGGAAGCAGGTGGTGACCAGACCTCAGCCTATCAAAATGCCTTTCCCCAAAAAAAAAACAAAAACAAACAAGTAAAGGCATCTGCTCATTTGAAAGGTTTCTGCGAGTCTTCACTCACTCTGTCCCATCTGAGTAGGTCCTTCAAGAAAATGACTTACAGGTGACCCGGCTGCTGGGAATGAAACAATAATATATTATGCAGCATGTCACTTTGTAAATACGACAGACAATTGTACACCCCGATGGGAATGTACATTAATCCACAGACACAAAACATCTGCTGGAGAAAATCAGCCATTGGAACCAAAGCTGAAATATGTATGTTTGGAGTAAGAGTGGGGGTTTTACTCATAATCGTATAGACATTTGTAAACTTCAGCATTCCTTCCATCCATCCTGAATAGGACAGAGGAATGCAATTTATCAGGATTGTTTCAGGTATAAGGCTAATCATACATAGGAGATTTGTCCTCACTTGAACGACTGGCACTGTGCATCTGTCAAGTTTGTACAACCAAGACTAGCTGTTTATTCTAATTAGGTTGGTATAGGTGAGATGAACATCTTCCTTACCTCTTCTGAAGAAGAAAAAAACTGGATCTTGAGTGAATAAAATGGTTGGAGGTGCTTGATATGGCCCTTTGGGATCTCATGTTGAATATGGATGGATCATGCCATCTAAGGCCGCTTTTAACCTCACTGTACATGTTACAATCTCAGTGTACCATGCTTGTACAATCTGAAGATGTGAAGCTCTACCTAAACTTTCAACCAGACACAACCTTAAACTATAGATATTGTAATGTGTATGAGCTGTTATTTTGTTCCACTAGGTGACTTTATAAAGACAGTCTACCAGCCTCTTCCTAACAACATGCAGCAGCAGCTCATTGTTCTCGGCAGGCTGGAGGAACATGCCTGCACAGAGAGAACTGGGGCTCACATTGGTTGCTATAAGCAACACTTGCAATTTTCTTTCTTTCATTGTAATCACCTTTCTAGTTTCCAGAGATCTGCCAGCTTAATGAAATCCAATTTGTAGGGGAATGTCAATAAGCCTGTTTGTCCTGGGACTTCACAGAACGTGCAGGCTGTGGATTTCTCTCTTGCAGATGGGGTCATGGAGCACACACTGACACAACATTCACTTCACCTACACATATTTACACATGGCGGTAAGAGCAAACACAGCCGCTCCAATATTACAGCTCTGAGAAGGATGCTGTGTGCGTCCTGATGAGAGGACAGGAACACTTCCGAACAAAGTTGTGTTACTTGGAAGACCTTTCATAAAGTCATCACCCAAAGAGGTTTCAACCTTCTAGATTGGTCTGAGCTTTTTAACTTTTTTTTAGATTCCTGCTTTTTTATCCTTTGCATCCTACTCTCCTCTAGCGGCAGTCATTTGACTAATTCCAAGGTACTGATCAAATAATCTCTAAAGGAAAACATGGGGACCTAAAAGTGACCAATTAAGGTGGCAGGCTAAATAAGTCTACTTTGCCAACTCTATGATCAATCTCTAAAGGGAAAGCGAGGAGATCTAACATTTCAGAAGAGGTGACTTATTAAGGGGGCAGCCTAAATAAATCTCCTTCGCCTACTCTATGACCAATGGTGCAAACCATCTGGCATTGCTCCGTCAGTTCAGCTCAGTTTTTTTTCTACATCAAATTTAACTTCGGAATCTCAATGGGTTCACTTAAATGCTTGGCATTTCGCTTTCCTAAAATCCCCCTTTCTTTTGTTTCCCTGTTGATCCTTTTCCATTCAAAAATATTAGGGGCAGTACTGACGGGTATCTGGCTCATGTGACCTTCCCATTCTTCCCCTTCCGTGTGTCAGTGTTGGTGTATGTTCCCAACCAATCACATACAGACCGGGAAGAGTCCAATGCTAGATCCAACTAATATTGGACTAGAACTTACACAGGGTCTCTTCTCTCTTCTTACAGCAAATATTAGGGAAGTAAAGAAAAGGTAAGTAGATATTGTGTGGTCTAGCTTTGAAGTCAAACTGTTTTCATTGATGTACATTGTATTGCAAGCACAATTTTTTTTTGTGTGGTTGATAAGCATTTAAAGGGTAACTAAACCGAGGAAAAAAATATATATCTCTCACATCATGTATCTATCACCACAACTAGGGCCTGAGGACTAAGGCTGCAATATATTTGTGTTTTTAGTTAAGCTTTAACCATACCCTGTAATTTTAAAATGAGCTCCATGCTGCTCTGAATTTATCTTATAAAAGTTTTTTTTCCTTCCTATTTATGTAAACCATCATTATACAGGACAGTAGGAATATTGTGCACACATAATAAATAAGTGCTCTGGCTTGCAGAATAAACATGCGTCACCACTGAGATCTTTTTCTAAAAGACCTCTAATAGAGAAAATTCTCAGATCTCTTTAATCCTCAGCCCACAGACGTCAGTAATGTTTGCCTTCCCAATTAAATGAAATACTCAATTTCTGTTCTTGAAGGCTCAGTAATGGGCTCATACACTGCAGAATTGAAGAAGAACAGAAATATATTGATTTAGGTATAATCAACGTTATAATGACCACATATGACATATTAAAATGTTTAGGATACAGTCACATAATTACCAAAATTCCAGAATTCACAATGGAAACCAAACAACAATATAATGATCTTAAAGCAGAACAGACACTGGGATTTAAAAGTGCGTGCTTGTGTACTTATCCATTTCATTTTTTTATTGGAAATTACTAAAAAAATTTCTGGACAGCTGCACAAATTAATACAGCAAATTACAAATTATGTCACATAGTAATTATAAAATGTATGAAATACGCTTGATTTATTTGAGGTACTAAACTGTCCAATAAATGCAGTCGGTTTTATAAGCCTAAGAGCGGAGACCAGAGTCTAGGTAGCAGTGTCTCCAACAAGGTGCAAAGGTTACATTTGTATTCACAAGTAGAATTAATAAAATTGCTTAGGGAACCCCTAGCAGCCTCTGTTGGAACCCTGAGAATCACTGCAATAACGCAAGACAACAACTGGGAAACAAGGACAGAGGACACCTGTTTTGGGGACAACATTTTAAGTCTGGTCATACCAGCATTGATCTTCCCATTCAATCAAGCCAATCATTTGATCAGTTTATAAAATCAACAATTGCTTATTTCTAGATTTGATTGACTAAATATGTTAAGTATAAAGCTGAAAGAACCTCAATTGCGAAAGACAGAAAATCTTATTTGATCTTACAAATATCTAGAGCTTTTGACACACCTTCTGAATTACCTTTCCATGGATTGTAGTGTTTCATACTGCAAATGATCCTGAATGGAAGGTCAAGTTGATCAAATTAAAAATGTTGATTCATGCATGGCTAGAATATAGGGAGAGTTCATCTAGCTTTCTGAGATTTCCTATTTTCGCTATGGAAAGAAGTGAAAGGGTACACAAACAGCAAAACAAAAACAAAAAAAAAAAAAAAAAAAAAAAAAAAAAGAAAAAAAATCCTGGTTATGCAGACACTTAAATGTCTTTAAAAAGTTACTTACAAACCCCAAATATAGAAAAAGCAAAAAAGCCGAAACAAAATCGAGAATGGTTTCCAATGCAGATAAGTGTTGACAAGTCCACTTTAATCAAGAAGTTTAATGCCCTTATGCCATTTAATAACCTCCACCAGCCATATGCATTTCATTTAAACTTTTCACCCTTTTTATTAATTACTTCTCTTCACACTCCACCATTTATCTCAGCCCCCAACTCTCTATGACCTCCCCCAGAGAAATATCCAATTACTCTACTTTTCTCTCCATCCTCACACCCATTGCCTCTGTGGCCCCATCTTGTACCTTCACAAGCCATAACATTTCACATCTATAATTTAGTACATATCCTTTCATCCTGCGAGGCGCTCTTTAATTGATACGTAACCAATCGCTCTGTAGGCCTCAAACGATGTCTACGCAAATGCCAAAAACAACAATGTGTGGGTGATTCCGGTAGCTGTACCATAACTCAGAACGCATTTTTTTTTAGGAATGGAGAGAATAAATGTGAAAAGTTCGCAGGAGAAAAAAAAATGACTGTCTGTAATACATATGGTATGTGAATAATGACGTTTATCTAGGGTGAATGAGTTAGGAGATACCAGCCAGCAGAAATATGGTTTTCCTGCCAGGAAGAGGGCTGAATGATTATTACTTTAGTTTAATGATTTGTTCTGCAGTGTTTAAAGGATCAAGGATTTTATATATAATTGCAGCAGAAGTATGGTAGGGCTGAAAAGAGAAGCCAACAATTTCCTGGCTGGTATGGGGCATGGTGTTACCGATATGGTGGTCTGGTGCCCGAACTCTAGTGTGTAAGACAGATAAGGTACCTGGTAACCATTACTCCTGCCATATAAACCTGACCCAGATAATACCAATTCCCCTTCTTCCAGGAAAACATTATCTGGCCTATACGACAGTAGGATAGGTTCATACTGGTGCAATTACCATCTCCAAACACTGTGATCCCCGACCATGGGAGAGATGCCATATGTGGCAGCTCATGGGGAACAAATGGACGCAGTACCACCTTACCTAATATATCAACCATTAAAAACCAGCAGATCAGAAGGGGTGGCCAACCAGTTGGCAAGGTGCCAACCACTGGAACCTGCCAAGACAAGTAGGAAGCCAAAAAATTGATCATCAGCATTTGGATTCCCTTCGGATCCCATTGACTAATGGGAGTCTGCCCATGCTTACATGCGTCAGTGTTGCACATTCCTTTTGCAAGTTGCACATGTGTACAAGGGTGGGGGGTGGTCTGTAATCTGTAAAATTAGTTTTTATGAAGAAAAAAGAAAAAGCAAGAGAACATAGAATGATATATTGTAATACACCTGAGATTGGTATCTTTCCCAATGGGTGCTATCAAAGGGGAAGTCCACAATAATAAGTAAGCTTTCACCTAGCAGCAAAACTCAAAGGTGAATGAAGGAAAGTGAATAGTTAATATAAGAACAGGCTTCCTACAACCTATTTTATTTTTACATATGCATTTTGACACCGAACTGCAGGCATGTGCTCTACAGAACTCATTTTATGGCCCTTGGCACTGAAGACTTTGAATCAACCAGGTACGCGGAAAAACATAACATTTTTAACTTTTACCATAAAATGCTGCTTATCCTTTAACAAGAGCGAGATCAGTTCAGAGTTACCGTATGACATACATGTGGGAATCATAATGGAAAAAGGATTCCTGCTTTCATAGAAGCGCCTGGTAGTGATGAGCATTGAAAGCAGAATGTAAAATCACGAGACTTGCCTATTCAGACCTGCCAGAACTCAAACCTACACTTACTGCATCCCGTAAATCATCCCACCTTTATGGAAGGCCGAGGAGGGAAACCCCGACACCCTTTACAATTTCCTGCCACTGTATGTCTGTCAGTGCCGTGCGCACTTTGTCAGTTTCAGTAGTGGACCAAAAACAATAAAGTAGAAAGTTAACCCTTCTTACTTAAAGCTACAGGATACCCCAGGAGAGCACGCTAAAAGCATACACACCGCCTGACCCATAAATCCAAACACATTTAATACTGACGTTCTGAGTTCTGAGCAGGAAATTGAAATGTTCCATTTGTATATATATAAAAAAAGGAAATAAAAAAAGAAATAACGGACCTCAAAATGAAATAACAGTGCAGTATTGCATAAAACTGTGCATGTGTCTGTCTTACTTCATAAACCTCCTGTACACTCAGGAAGAACAGAACCCATGGACTCAACTGCAAGGACTGTGTTGGCAATTATATAAAATTCTACTTTTTATTTTTATAAGATTTTAAACATTATACATTTTTGTTTTTTACTAAGCGTTTTTATGGTTTTAAATATATTTACTTGTTTTTTAGGCATTTGACTTTTTTTAAGGTATTTTTCCTTTTTTTAACTTTACATATTTAAGTAATTTACATTTTATCCTTTTTTTTAACCAATATAATTTTTAAAGGGTTTTTCATTTTTATACACATTTTTACTCTTTTTAAAAAACATATTAAAATTTTTTTTTCCAAGATCTTTATAAGCATCCCTTGGTAATGATTTATTTTCAGCACAAATCTGATCTGATATTGATCGGACATAGTTCAGGGCGCTCTCCGACAAACCCCAAGAATAGAAGCATTCTTACTGTATAGCTTAACAACAGAAGAATAACAGGCAATACTTACAGTTGGGGAAATGGTCTCAGTCAAGAAAAGGACTAACAAGAATTTATAATTTTTTTGCATTTTTTTTTTCTAGTAGACAGTTTACATTTTTTTTTGAACATTTTATTTTTTTTATATTTTTATAAACAAACAAATACGGTTTTATAATCATTTTAGTTATTAGTTTTCAATAAGCATTTTCCTTTTTTGAAGTCATTTACATTTTTCTTCTTTTAATAAACAATGTTGACTTTTTTTTTAAAAGTTTACATTTAGATAATTATTTTCAATGCCCAACCCGTTTAAGTTGACTTCGTCTCAGATATATTTCTTTTTATGATTAATGCAAAGAAAAGTCAAAATTTAAAAGTCGCTTTAGATAAACCCTTTGATACTTCCATTAGATTAGCTATTTCTCCAGATTACAGACAATCACCACTCTATAATGAACAAATTTCAGCACAAATTTGATCTAATATTGATTGGAACTAGATCAGGGAGTGTCCCCTGATAACCACCAGTAATAAGAGTGTTCCCTGCTGTATACCTAACAACTGGACTAAATGATTACGCTGCCTGTTGTTAAGGCTTACAGTGGGGATTTTTTGCATTGACTGGTTGTTGTCACTGAAGTTTTGTACATTATCAAAGTAGCCAGCTGGCTATCTACATCACAATACATCAAGAGCATGCAAGGGTCATTATGAAGATGCCCATTCTCTGCCACTGCTATATTAAAATCACTAGATCAGTCTAGAAGAGGAGGAGCTTTTGGGAAGTTGGGGATGGGAGTTGCACTTTAAAACACCAGTTTACTCAGAACTGATATTTTATTTGTAAGGGAATCCTGTTGGTCTGAGTTAACCCCTGCCCCCTTTACTTTGACAGTGTGATCTCCCTAAATAAAATTCCTGGTTGTGTTGTCCCCGCCCACCTTCATGCATCCTTCTCCTCCTGCTGCATTCTCCATAATATATAACAAATGAAAACTCCAGCAGGGTCAATGGGAGCCTCTCATAATGACCACAACAGGTGTGCAGATCCAGAAAGGCCAACACAGTCCCACAAATCTCATCCCTAGGAGATATGAAAACTTTCCATCCAACTAACTCTCCAGCATCTACCCAAAAAACCTTCAACCTCACTTTTGGGTGAGCGGACTCCTTTTGGCTGTACATGGTGAGTCACTGGCAATGAAGGGGTTAAAACAACAAAAGTGAGCAGCTTCAGCTGTTAGCAGCTTTGCGGACAGGCCACAGAACATTCTTTGTGCTTTCATCCCATCCACCAGGGAGCATGACATCACTGGGATTCATTGGGTCGCCGGGCCAATAAAAATAACTCTTATAAACCAAAAGCACTATTGCAGGTAATATTTTTGGAAGTGCACGCGGCATTCCAATAAGTCCTTTGCTTCCTAGTGCAAACACATTGCGGCCTAAAAATTCTCTGCATTTTTCAAAGCCGGCCTTGCACAATAGTGCATTTCTTGGGATGTGCAATGCTGCCTCAAACCCCCAACATGGCAGCTGCTTTACTCAAAATATTTTTGTTTCCCGAAAAGAATGCGGGGGGGGTTAAAGAAAGTAAGATGGGATTGAAACTGTATGTGTATATATGGAAAGTGGGATGGTTGTCCGGGTCTAAACTCTGAGATGACTAACATAAACTTCCTCCTGTTAATCATCTGCGTTTAAACAAACAAGTGAATCGGGCGTAGAGGTATGCCCCAAATTACGTTAGGATAAATTTATGCTACGTATACACTATGGCCGTGATTTATTAAGTTCTTCAACACTGGAGAAGATTGACTATCATGGGAGAACCTGGGTGATCCAGCCAATCTGCAATGGATCTGACCCAGGATTGAAAACATTTGCCAAATATTAGCAACTGATTTTAAGAAAATCTGTTCCAGGTGTGTCCGAGCATCATGGAGGAACCTGGGTGATCCATCTTCTCTCATCCTGGAGTGCTCTAATAAATGTAATAAATGTGAACAATGTGATCTTTTCTTGATGGTATTTTTGATCACTATATTTGCCCAGTCAAAATGACGGGTTTTCTTGACAAGTAGCCCACCCTCCCACCCCAGTTTGCTTTCCTCCCTCGCGTCTCTGATTGCTGGAGCCCTCGGAGAATGAGGTAAGGGGGTATTTTATTTCATGCCAGGATGCACAAGAATCGCTAGGCCCAAAAACTGCAGAGCAAAGGAACGAAGTGGCAGACAAGTACAGATAAGTAAATGTCTATTTGGCCCACAAATATTACAAATACATTTTATAATAGGTCAGACATGACAACGAGGAGTAAATCTGCTTGCAATAGCAACCATGCTTCATTGTTTACTAGCTGGGAAACCAGGAATCCCACCGGTCGCTATGGGCAACCGTCCTGACTTTTGTTTTTTGTTTTTTCAGTTTCTATAAATAAGCGTCAGATTTAAAGATAGTTTCCGTTTCTGTAGTCACTCTGGAACAGATATTTAACAGTCCGCAGCCCGTATCTATACCACTTCAGGCTCCATTGTTTGAGGAAGAAAATATCAGTGTGTGCATTCCTGGAATTTTCTGAGGTAAGGCTCTGCCTCATGTGGGCTTTCACGTCTCCATAACACAGCGTGCACAGCTTCGGTGTCCTTTTACAGGTTCCTTCCCCCCACCTAAAAATTCAACAACTGGAACTTGGATTCATGGCGAGAAAAAAAAAAGAAAAACTAGCAAATGAGACGAATGTTACCATTAATTATCATCGCTGTCTGTTTAACTTATTGATATTACATACAAAAATAGAATGCATCACCCTCCAAATCTCTTCTATCTCATGGTGATTGGTTGCTATAGGATACAGCAGCTATTCGTACAACTTTTCTTTTCTTTTTTGGATACATGTAGTCCCAGGTCATACATAGTTTTGTCAATGAACAGGGGAGGGTAAAGAGTGCACATGGTAGCAGCAATTGGAAAAGATCCAAATTACCATTTATGCAAACTTATTCAGAAATGAGTGGACAAGCTTTACATCTTTGGGAAGGTAAACTGGCTCCTGGACAACAAGTATATTGCCAACCACTTTCATAAGTAAGGGGGTCAATTGTTATGGTATACAGCAGTCAGCATTCCCATTGGCTGTTGGATGGAACATTGTGTACCTTAATAACTTGCCGCTCATCCCCAGTGTTGTAATCAAAGCAGTTACAAAGGGATAAAAGCAGGGGTTTACCTTGATCGAGTTTGGCCGACTTCAAAGAACGTACACCAAACCCAGAACACACTGAAGCTGGGTAAGTTCACATAACTTTAGTTAACTCTTCTCCCAATGTTCCACAAATGAGTTGCCAATAAACAAACACAACACAAAATATTTTGTTGGAAGACATATTTGTGCCTTACATTCTCATCTAACTTTCGTTTCTTACAGAACACGGTTTCACGTTGTTGAAAAGACGCAAAAAATGTCCACATAACAAAGAGGAGCCTTGCCGTCCTCTAGCATTTCTCCATGAGTCAGTTGTTTTGGAGACACGCAAGAATAAAAAAAAAAAAGAATTGGCAAGCTGCAGGGCGAGATGAGTCCTGAGGATTGATTTATATACCGACCTTTCCAAATCTTACTGCTAAAACATAGCAAAGTGTGACAATTAAAGCCAACATCTGGAAGTCATTGGTGGAAGAGATCCTAAGTAAACACTAAATGGATGTCCACTTCCTCCACGCTGGATTTCCTCCGGCTACCAATGCTTAACTAGTGTCATCCTATGAGATGGAGATAAAGATACTGCAGACAGCCAGCCTCTGTACAGTATGGAGATGGGGGGGGGGGGGGGGTAGCCATGGCAGGTGGCACATATGGCCATACCAATGGAAAGTCTAGCGCTAATTTATTGTATGTGAATCAACATAAAATACAATTTTTTCATTAACGCTATGTATTATGCCGCTTACTGTCAACTTTTTAAATTACAGAGCACAAAATAAATCTTAACTTAAGAAAGATCTAAAACAGTTATGTCTTCATAAAAAGAATATACTACATTTTTTATCCTGGCCTCCTGTAATTCTCAGTGCAGCAGCACAGACCTGGTGAGGGTCAGCTCTCCAAGCCAATAAGGGTTCTGCTGATTTGCACAGTAATACATCTTATCAATATATCATTACTTTTAGTTGGATATCACCCTCCTATCCATGCCAAGTACTTGCCAACAATAGGATCTCTAAAAAAAAAAAAACTCACATAACATACATACCTAATTCTCACCAGCACGTCTTGGCTCCTTTGGTGACCTAAACAAGTAGATGAGTATTTTACTTCTGTGTGGGATCCTGGTCCTGGTCCCATTAACAGGATCACTACATGACATGGACATTTTACTAAACTACCCCACATAGGAAAGGTAATGATGGTTGTGCACAAAGGTTGTGTCATTGCACAAAGGCCCAGGACTCTCCTCACCTAACAGGAGTCCCCAAGTCAGTTTGGAGGTGGGGGGCGGTGGGGGGCCTAAGTCAGTTCTGCATTGGGGTTTACTGTTGTCTACATCTGCTACTCCCTAGCTGTGCTGTATGGCAAAAAACTGCCTAACAAGATTTACAAATGTTTTAGTAGTTAAGTTCACAAAAATGTATTTTAATTCTGTATCCATCGGTCTAGATTTCAGGTCTAATCCGGACATTGACAGATTAATTTATCCTATTTCCAAACTGCAACATGTCAATGCCCCTTGGTGATACTTTTCCTATAGGCATTAAAATAGAATGTTATATAAATAAACCTTTACATGAATTGGTTTTTGTGGGTGTAATTGACGGGGCATTACTGAAAATAGCAGAGATTATGATGTGGTGAACAATTATGTGATTCAGACTTGCAGCTTTTACATGCAAAAACTTAGTAAAAATAGCAACAAGTTGTCATTAATAAGTAACATGACTTGTCAGGCTAGATGGGCCGTTTGATGTTTATCTGCCGTCTATATTCTATATCTTACTACCATCCTAGAACAAACAATTCAGGCACAATTGGCTCAGTCTGAGCACATGATGAAGCTAAAACTTCACAACTCCAGAACTTTTCAGTGGACCCTCTTGCAATTTAACAAGCCTGTATAAATATCTATAACATGTGCAGCAACAATATCATTTATTGTATAAAATCTTAAACTTAAAATACCATTGTAACCTCCAGTCTTGTGACTTTGCCTAGGCCAAGAAGATTTATTAAGTCTGATAGGCTGGAGGAAACGTCTTCCCAGTCTCCACTTATTCAGTGATCAGACTTTCATTTTAAAAGGTCTGACTTATATCAGAAATTTCTAACAAACATGCATAGACACCAGGATTTACTTAATTGTGTCATCTCCGAGCCAGATTCTCAAGTTAGGATGTAGATCCTGATCTAAGAGGATGCCAAAACAGAGCTGACTCCAAATGAGTTTGGGTCATTATAAAACTATGGAATATGGAGACAAACACGGTTCTCCATGCAGTCAATGGGGAAATACCTTTCCTGGAGGATTTTTTTTTAAGGATCTAAGTAATTTGTACTTTCATTTCCTAATGATGGAAGACATCCAAACAATGTCGCAATACTCTATAATGATAATGGAATGGAAATAAATTCACATAGTACCTATTGTGCATAGTTTTTATTGTAGCTTTCTAAATCTATTCTGCCCAATGTGTGGAACACTGTTCATTATTCATAATATTTCACCCTGCTCTCTGTGCAGTAGTAGTCTCTGAAAATACAAAATGGCGGCTGTGGACTGAGAACTGTTTGGAAAAGTGAAACACAAACACTGGGACACTTTTACTGGATTGTGAAGGCGCCATCTCACGGTTGTGTTAGATTCCTGGGATTTCTCTGCTGAAAACAGCAGGCAGTTTTAGTAATTCTTTGCCGTGTGCCATTTTGGCTTCCCATATCCAGGTATATGAACAACAAGATGAAATTAAGGACAGCTGAAAGTCCAGGACTTTTTTTGCAAGTTATTACACAAATTGCTCACTTGCAACCTCCCAAGAAAGGCAGAAATGTTGTGAACCAAAGTCATACCCTTCACAGTGCTGGCCCTCAACTCACTGGTAGCAAAACCCAATGATACCCATACATGGCTCAATAATGAGTAATGCAATCAATATGCAATGTTTTCTTATATGGCAGTAATCACATTAACAATGACAATTCTAAATTTCAGGCAACTGATATACAAAGAATAAAGTTATTAAAAATAGACTTTTGGCAGTTTTGTAAGTCTGGCTCCTGTATCAGTTAAAACCTGCTTAAAAGCCCAAGTTCTCCTTCACGGAATATCTAGGCTTGTTCCCAGCCTCAACAATGTTCAAAGACACAGGGAATATTGCACACTGTGTCTTCTGAAAACATCTTTCCTGCATGCCAAATAATGTCAAGGTATTATAAAGAAGGTAATGAAACCAGAAGGTAAGTATAATAGCTTGGCAATGTGCAGCTCCAACTGTGGCCCTGATTCATTAAAGTTTTCCAAGACTGGAGAGAATACACTTTCACCAGTGAAGCTGGGTTATCCAGCAAACCTGGAATGAATATGGCCCAGGATTGAAAACATTTGCTAACAAATGGCTAACAAATAGCTTGATTTTAGGAAATCAGTTCCAGGTTTGCTCAATTACTCAGCTACATTGATGAAAGTGTATTCTCTCCAGCCTTGGAGAACTTTAATACATCAGGGCCTGTATGTAAACAATGGCACGCACCATACATAGAAAAAGTTTAATTCAGGAACTCTTATCTGCCACGTATCCTGTTCAAGGCTTTGTCCAATTCTGGTGACTATATGGTCCACCTAGTTTCTGGGTGGGCAGGGAAAAAACTTCCTTATTCCACCATGTGGTCATTGTGGCCTGATGCAACGTTTCTCCATTACTTACTTTACCTTTAGAACAATACAAAGTGGCTTTAATCTAGGACCCCAATATATCTATAAACACAGAGTAGAACTGTCCTGAAGCTGTTAAAATCATTATGATCCACATGGACTAGTTTACATCTAAATACAAACTGCACTGACATAAAAATACAGCAAATTCAAAGTATTTTTCAGTGCTGTGAGCTTTAGAAACTTTATTTGTCCTTGATGTCTATGACTATCAATGTATGTTTGATACACTGTATTTACAAAAACAAACCTCAAGGCTGGTGTTTTCTGAAGGGCAAACTGATTAAGACCATATATTATGTGACAAAAATAGTGCTTAATACTAAAAGTAACCTTTGGCCGTGTCCTTGTAACAGTCAACATATAAAATATTAATAAGAATGAATGAAGGCGTTGTGGCATCTTAGATACTTTGTATAATTTCTCCAGCAAAAGGGTAAAACAGTTGAAATTTTGTCCCTGTCTTATACTTATTTTTTGCCATTTACTTCAATGAATGGAAAAAACTGTTGTCTATTCTGCTGCATTTACTGCCTATTTAATTAAATTTCCTTGTTTTTATGGAGGCACTGAAAATGGAAAAAAATGTAACTCAATAGAAATGAGGTGCTAGGGATTAGTCTGAAAGTCTAAAACCCCTTTGCTCCATTGTGTATTGTTCCTAATACAATTTCAGACACTAGGACACAAAATGTTTTCATAGGAAAAACATAATGATCCAGCACTATGGATTAATGCATTGGCGGGTGAATATGGGAAAGATGTCCACCCGGAATGGTAAGGACTTAGTATTTAGGTACAAAAGGCACAATTTGGCTTTTTTTGATGCCAGATGGTTCTGCCATTTTCAACGTGTTCAATGCATGAGAGCCAGGGATGTTTGTCACATGACTCACTGGCCCTTAACATCCAATAAGTAATCAACTTTCCTGGTTTTATTAGAACTATAGAACACATACGGGTCAGTTTCTACGGAATTCTGTTCAACGTAGCTTCCCATACAAGTCTGTGAGAATGCAAAACCACTTGAAACAGATCAAAAGGAGGCAAACTGAAAGTAGAATGCTTTTATTATTAAATTCTCGGTAATCTTGAAAACTAGTAAAGCTGATGGCATTGACACACCTATTACTGTTTTTTTTTATAGAAGCCCCTATTTATCTAGGTATTTGAAAGGAAAACTGTCCATGTTCCTCAGTGTCATTTCTACTCTAAAATACAAGCTCCACCTCCTTCTGTCAAATTTTCATTACGGTCTCTTTAATGTGACCACCTTGGGTTGATTTTACCTCACTTGCCATCCCTGTGAAAGCTGGACATGTAATGAACAGACATAGAAAACCCAAGTGGGTACACCAAGCCAGAAACATATTTTTTGGCCCACCTCTCTTGGTGTTGACTTATGGTAATGCTATTTAATCCAATGCACAGAAATAGTCAACACACCAGTGAAGAACCTCCAAGGTCTCAGAGATACACAAGTCCCCTTAAAAAAGGTCACCAAAAGGTCCTAAGCCGTAATAACCTGACACAAATCTCATCAAATGCAATAAAAAATACCCATTGCCCAATCTATCAAAAAAAAAAAAACATTTTGGCTAAGTCCTAAAAGATGCAACAAGTCTTAGGATGCCAAGAGCCTGTAGGTGATATTTTCCACTCTTTATTAATGGCAGTTGAGGGTTTTACCAATAAATACAACTCAATTACAAATATATTATTCAGATAAATGTGGCATTGTACATCACATCATAAGCTAAGTCCTACCTATCAAACTTGACATATGTATCGAAGGTCTCCTTGCATATGGCAACCATGAATGTGGCTGTCCAGACTAAGGTTGGCCAACCATTCCAACATAGACTGGACCTTATCATTTTTTAAAATAGACACTGGCAGGGATGGTGCACACTGGCTGTTGTTAGCAAATACATCAGGACGTGGGTGTTTTGAGTACATAAATCTGTCATCGTCAGTGAGGGTAAAGGGTCATCATCCACCTTCCTCAATAAAGGCCCTGTGCGTAATTTTCAGCCCTGGAGTTTAGAACAAAGTAGGCCTTTTACAAATACTTCACTGCTTAGATGGAAGTTTGTGAGGAACTTAATGTCTTTAGCAGCTCTCGCTGAAAGCAGAGTCTAGTTTTCAGAGCTCTTGGGATTTTGAGTCTGGAGTCTTCTTTTCCAAACATATTGCCAGAAAAATGCTGTCAGCCCCCATTTTAACTCTGAAATAGTTTTATACTGAGCTGTGTGTACATATGCAAAATTCACATTTCAGAAACAAAGATTTTATTCAAGGGGACGAAATAAATATTACAGACTTTTTTTTTCCGGAATCAAATGTTATGTTTTAATGTTATGTTTGAAAAAGAAAATTTAGCCTTTTCAAGGAAGGTCAATATTTTTTTTTACATGGCAAAATATCATAAAACTCAAGAAAGATGTCTTATAACTTTTAAATCATGTTGCAATAAAGATAATCAGTTTATACAGACATTGATATCCACCTTAAAATTGAACTCTATCTTCTGGGTTAACATAGAGGAGAGATGCTATGTAGCATATAAATAAAATTAGGAAGAATTTTAATTCACAAAAAACCCCTGTAAATAATATATTTTAATATATGTGGTTACTGTACATTGATAAGTACTGGAGGTCCCACTAAGCATAATAAGTTAAAAAAGACTTATGCTACCCATACACAGCCGATGAACATCTAACAACGCCTCGTGGAATCAACGATGGCTTGATGGTTGATATGTGTGTTAAATGTCAATTGACTACTGACGTGGCTTTACCTAATGGCCATAGAAATCTGGCAGGGTAGAAAATGACAGGCACAATACTGGTATGCTTCTATGTTTTATGTAATGCACCCCACTTATCCTATTCCTTCCCATGTGGGATCGCTCAAATCAGATCCAATTCAAGGTCGGAATGGCACTGGCCCAATTTGGATCGCAACTATGAAACCACTACTATTCACTAGATAAAGCCTATATGGACCAGTTATCCATTGAACAATCTGATCATCTCAAGGTCTAATGAACATTATGGCTTGTCGCTAATTGTTCATTTACTGTGTATTTGGCCCACTAAAGAGGAACTCTAATTCATGCAGATATGTTTATGCTCCTGTATATAAATTAACCTTTTTTTTTTAAGGGTAAGAGTTTCTTTAACAAGCTAGTAAACCAACTAGGAAAACTCATTAATGAATCCCAAGGAGGAATAAAGGGAAACAATGACCCCAGGTAATACAGCAGATCTGAGAGGTGACAGACCATGCACCGTGTCTTTGATCACAAAAACAAATGCATGGAATGGAAGACATGCACAGATAAGACAACGTGGAAACATGTGCAAGTCCTTTGATCTCCAACTTGCCAGGGGAAGGAGAAGGAACATGCTGCCCAGTTGCAGCACATGGCATCAATGAACTCTAGGAATGGTTAGCAGCTGGGCAGCAAGGGGCAGTGTTAGGCCTGGAACTATAATTAAATAAAGGGGTGAACGGATGGGGCCTAACTTCAAGGTCAACTGATAACATCCTTACAGACAGAGTGGCACCATCCAAATATTCAAAGGGGCAGAAACCACCCCCAGCCCACCAAAAATTACAAAATATCTTAAGGCAATCTCTATTTGCATCCTTTCTAGAGAATGCTTGGATTCTCATTATCTGAGGATATGGTCCTCTTGGTAATTGTATTGCCTGCAACCAATATACATTACATACATTATTTGTACATTTTATAGATCATATAGATCTATGAAGACAATCCATTGAAATTGATTATTTTGAATTGCCAAATAATAACATTTACCTAAATGAATTACCCAGGAACACACAAACTATTAGGAAACTCCCAAACTTCCTCCCAATCCCAAAGGGAAGTCATATTTGAAAGTCATTCCAGAAAAGGCAGGACAACAAAGTCATTAAAATATGAAAGTGGATCCATTTAAACCTCCAAAGGCCTATTATTGCATATTGTTTTTGTTACTTTTTTTTTTTGAAAGTTGAACTCTGCTTTACTTTATTTTCACCATTTTAAGAAGTGTATTGTTGTTGGTTATGAGACAGATTCCTCTCCCCGAACTTGTAATTTCAGCTCTTGTATAGTAATTGGCATTCCAAATCTTGTGGTAAGCCACAAAGTCTGTTAAATGCGACTACTGGTTACAAGCTCCATGCTTTGTTCTACAGAGTCATTGCCTTCATTAAACTGATTTATTTGAAAAATCAGAGGATTCTGTGATGGAACTGGGTGGGTAAAAGTTCTCCTACTGTGCTCATACATGGAACAAGTTTATTTATTTAAATTACAAAATACATCCGAACAATTGTACTTAGATGATGGAGGAGGTAAGAAGAGATGTGGCTAAAATGGTCAAATTGTATTATAATGATAATGCAGATAGATTATGGGGGGGCAGTAAAAATAGGGCAAATTATCTAATCCATCTAGTGACCCCCATCTTCGAGAAGGCATCCTATAGATTTAAACTGAAAGGAAATCAGAATATGGTGATCTGATATATATGGGCATCTGTAGGTGTCCATATACAATAAATTTAATCAATCCATATACAACAGTGTATATGAATAGTGTTCTATATTAACACTTTCAACCAGTTTTTTTTTATAGTAAGATTTTTTTCGGGGAAAATATTTCTGATTACATTTGAAGGTGTCCAATTTATGGAAATTCTTTTTACATTGCCAGTTTAACATTGATCACACAGAATTTCATAAATCATCAATTTTTTATCAAAAATTCAGTCAAATAATAAAAATTAAAAAGTGTGTGATCAATTAAAAAAAATCAAAAATTATGCATATGGTGCTTGAAAACATTGCTCATCATCTTTGCAATAAGCTCTGTCCCAGCACAATTGGGTAATGTTTTACGACAACACTGGAAAGCAGAACAAGAATGAAATTTCTATATTTACTGTATTATGAAAAACAATATGTGCTGGAGAATGGTGAGACTATGTAAGAGTGCTGCTCTTCTTTATCTCTAGAGGGGGCCATCTGAGAGAAGGGTCTTACTGTCTTCTTGGCAGGAACAGCTCAGCCAGTTGGTCTTTTTTAATGCCCATAACACCCAGATGGCAAAAGACATTATTTAAGCAACACAGGTGGTTTTTGTTTTAGACACTGAAAAATGAGGCCAAGTGTGCTAAAAGTGTAACTGTTCTACAAGATTCGCCTTTTACTCTTTTGCCCGTCAAGAAATCAGCAACAACTCAAATGCAGCAAACCATCACAAATCTGCTTTTGGTGCAACCAAAGAAAACAACACAGTGGAGACTTTAGTCTGACAGATGGCTTCATGCAGATACTTTTGGCGTGTTTGCGGCTGCCATCAGTGCTCCCTTAAGGGCTGTAAAAGAGGCCAAGCAAACTGCCATTCAAAATACTTAGTATTTCAAATATAATGTTGAACACAGGAAAAAAAATAAGAAAATTAAAAACCATGCCAGCCACATTTTAATCCTTGTAGATACGCTAGATTTTGTTTTTTTCCAGTGTTCTAGTACAGCGAGCCCATGATGTTTTTTAGCAAATTGCCATGCCATATCACTAAATAGTAGACCCCTTATGACTGCTACTGTAATTGGATGGACATCCTCCGGCTCCTCCTGCCTATGCAGCAATTGTTCATTCTACTGTTGCTAAAAACAATCAATTATTAAATGTCTTTATGTAACATTAAACTAATTTTTACAAATCTCCCTAAAAGCTGGGAGCTAAATGAAGTTGCTTTTTAAAGAAGCCATTGCTGAGTAGAAAAGGCTATTTGTTTGCTAGCATGGTGCACAGATGGATCCTTGATGTGTAGAAGCAGTGGTCTCTTTGCAAAGCTTCAACACACCTCAGTCAGACCCATAGCAATCAGTAAAGCTCCAAGGCCATTGGGGAGTCAAAAAAAAAAAACAATGCTTCCACAGAAAGTTTAGTTGAGCCTTGACCATGAATCTCAACACGCAAATCCTAACAACTAACTTTACTTAATGCAGAACATTCAACTTACCCCCTCCCGTAGTAACCACTGAACCAAATCCTGCGTTGAAAGATACTAGCAACAATCTCTTAGCACTAAAAGGTATCAATCCAACTAGACTATGCTAGCTTTATTGCTTCTCAGCCAGGAATCAAGGATTAAACTTTGGTAAAGAAACCCACTTTAACCGAACAAGATGCTGTGCATCAGGTCTCCAGTATTCACCAAAAGGAGATTGTTTCTGGGGTTAATAATCTTTTAGGTGAGTGTTAGAGATAAAGAAAAGAATGCTGATGATCATCTGGATCTTTTGGAGAACATGATGATTGATGACCTACACTGGAAAATGTTGTCAGACATCAATGCCAGGATCCAAAGTGTCTCCTTCTATTATAGTATTTGTCCCATAGTACCGGTTCTATTTTGAATTTGGAACTTGTATACCAGTCCTGTATTTAGAACAGGACAAACTTGCCAAAAACAGTGGGTTGTATACTGGCAATTTGTTCATTTTCAGAACCTAACCTGCTAATATAACAAACTAGTTCCTGCTAACTGGAGAACATAGATGAATACATATTTGGGTATTCCAGTCCCAATTTTGTAATCCTACTCATTTCAAGGTAAAGAAAATAGACCAGTTCAGAAAACACATCATCATTTGTAGGTCACTCACCTATAACAATGAGGGTGTAATTCACATTGACGCTTCCAAACCCATTGGTGGCCTTACAGATGTAGCTTCCAGCGTCCTCTCTTTCAACATCCTTAATTTTCAACCCTTGAACGTAAGTCCTGAACCTCGTCCAGCCGCTATGGATTGAACGTCCATCTTTCATCCACATTGTAAGTGGCGGAGGGTCACCCTCTACCGGGCAGAGAAGTTTTATAGTCCTTCCCAGTCTTACAGTTTGCCGGTGAATAACTTTATCTGAAATCCGTGGAGGACCTACAAAAAAATAAGAAGAAAGTAATGTAAATGGAATTTACACAAGAATGTCAATTATTTCTATATAATCAATCTATCAGAAATGTGTGCACAGTTTTTAGTATGAACTTGCATATAAGAGGAAGCATTTACTTGGATGACCCTTGGATGACAAACAAAGATGGTTCTATTATTCAAGATAGAAAAAAAGATAAAAGGCATTGTCCAGGGGAGTACTGTGATCTGTAAAGAGGTAATAAATATCTGGGAGTGACAACATATATGTGCTCCAAGGTACAGAATGCATAGGGAACGCTGGAACCCAGATGGTCAAAAATAAATCTTTGCCCAGCAATAGAGGTAGCTCTGTATTCCTCTTCCTTCAACCCTTACATCCCAAGTACAGATGATAACAGGCCTACCTTAAGGAGTGCATTATAAATGGGTTAGTCCATTAAAAGTTAATATTTGAGGGTTAGATAGATGCTAGGGTTTTTGTTTTATTTTCAAGGCTACATAACAGCATATTAGCTGTTAATTCCCAACCAGAGGGCATGAAGTGGGTGACAGACAAATGGAGTCCCCAAAAAAGATCTGGGAGTCATATGACTGACCAACATGTACAAGAAGTATTAGGTGGATCATTCTGTTTTTAAGCTGACCCAGTTGAGCGAATTCTTAAACTACTCTGTTTTGTTGATGGTTTATTTATATTGTTGACATCATTTTAGACATTCGTCAGCACTGAGCCAGCAAACTGCATGATTCTGCATTCGGACACTTCATGTGGTTTTCATAGTGTGATGCGCCTACGCTGCACTCTGTGGAAATGTGATACAACTTATTTCAGCGTTTGCTGAATCGCTGCCCTTTGGCTGCCTACTTTATTTTACACTTCGGAACCCACTGGCACCGGTCCCCAACTAAGATTACAGATGGACATTTTGCAACGTGGTGAAAGAAAAAATGGACAGAACCAGCACAGGAACATTCATTTGTAGATGGCTTATTTTTTTACATTCTCATGACTCACAGATTGTCAATCCCAATCAATCAAACTTTTTATCACATTGTGGGTGCCAAGAAAAAAAATTGGTGGAAATAAAAGCGAATGGCTTCCCACAGCAGGAGTTAGAGAGATAGAAAATTAATTCCAGCACCTGCTAGGCTATGAACAATATAACCATTTATTTCTTCTTTTTTTATCTGAATGTTGATTCATGAAGAAACAGAAAAGTTTTTTTTTCCTTCTGCAGCCCCCAGTTTTTTTAAGATTGGGAGCTGGCAAAAAAAAGGTTTTACTTGAAGCACCTCTGGAAGTGAAAGGCGGCATTGCAAATCCATGCATTACAATATTACACCTAGGAAGATGGTTCATGGCAAACCTAAATGAAGCTATTCTTTTACCAAATGAGTGCTAATTATAAAAAAATATGTTGCCCTTTTATTTATTGTAAATTAAGTCTGTTGTGGTAGTCCATTATATATAGTATTTTCATATATACTTAAAGTAAACAAAACAAAGGAGATGGTCAAGCCTCATCTGGGTATGAATTGGAAGAATGGGGAAGTAAAGCTACGTACACACTTCCAATTATTATCGTCGGAAAACGAACGACGAACGTTCCTGCACGATATATACGAACGATCGTATAGCACCGATCCTGCACATAGAGGTAACGACACGATCGTTCGTAGATATTGTACACACAATAGATACGATCGTTTAAGCGATAGAGGAACTATGTGCACGACAGGAAAGTGAACGGACGTTCGTTCATCACGCATGCTCTGAACATGGACGATCAACGAACGACCGTACACACGAACGATGTTCAACGATCGTCGTCCAATCCGATCCGCCGGTCCGGTCGTTCGTTTCCAACGAGTTTCCTCGTTCGTCGGCGTCGTTGGTTACTTTTTTACAAACGATTTTTTGCCCAATCGATCGTTCGTCGTTCGATTAGAACGATAAAAATTGGAAGTGTGTACGCACCTTAAGACTGTAAGAAGTAAGACCCTCTCTTCTATGTAGATTATTCTCAAGTTAGGAATCACTTGAAGGAAGAAATTACTCAACTGTTATCAGATTTCCTTACAAATGGCTGTTGTCTAGATGAAGTGAGACTTTGCTCCACCAGTGCATATTCAATAGTGGATAGCATTAAGTCAATACGTTAATGAAGAATCACTATAAATACATCTCACAAGTAAAACATGATCAATAGCTACACAATGACAATTACAAAAAATAGGAGACAAAACCAGAATTCTTCACTGGTCAATCATTATTCAATGTTTGATTGCCGTAACTTTTTACCAACTTTAGATACAATAATTAAATCTATTGTAATACAGATGAATTATGATGGATAGTACATGGAATATTTTATTATAAAGAATTGATTTCGATTTCGATCAGCACATCGAAACAGATAATTACAAAATATATGCATTATACTAATGTTACTAAGGAGAAAAGATTAATAGATACTCAGTCCAGGTTATCGTTAAGTCAACATAATTACCCACAGAAATTTGTCTTTTAATGTAGCGGCTTATCACTGTATACATTTAATACATCAGCTGCTTAACTGCAGCTAAAACTCCTTCACGTAAAGATAGTGGCTCATATCTATGCAGCTCTGGTATGTTCAGCGACAAGCTGGCACATACATATGCTTGTAACAGACTCTCAAATGACCGGATTGGGAATAAGCAGGCATCATGACACAAGGAGTAATCTACACAAGCTGTAATCATAGTTGACCATGCGAAAACCAATACATTTATAGCGTAACCCACATTTCTGGCAATAAAACTGAGTGATGAGATACATCATTTTGTATGTAAGATTCATTACCTATATACCAATCCAATAAAAAAGGACATTTTCATTATGGACCAAATGACTGATTTTTTTAGCTGCTGGGCATTCATTGGAAAATTCACTAGTTTGATAACAGAGCTTGTGTTTCTCATGCGTTGACATACATTTGTCACACATTTGGTAAGCACTTGACAAGCTTTTTTGCCGCCTGTCAGCAAGTAGCTATGTAACCAATTCCCCTAGAAAATCAACTTTCAAAATGTTGTAGAAGGATTTTCATAAATTTCTATTTCAGGCGTTAAAAAGTGTCCACAGGCTCCAATACCTGCTAAATGTTGTTTAACAAAATACTCGTCTTCACAAACACATATGCCTGCACGTTCAAGGCTAAACAAGGCATTTGGCAAACATTTTGATGACTTTTAGAGTGTCTAATAATAATATTCACATGAAGAAGTCTATACAAAGTACTTTGACTAGTTGGCAGTGTTTGCCTTGTAGGTTGACCGAGTCTTTTGCCTTTTGTCCAACCTGGACTTTTCGTTCTACGATGTAAAAAGCAGATCTCTGAAGATCTGGCTGTAACAATGTAACACTGGTCTACCACAATTTAAAACAGTAGTTTATCGATCTTTACTAATCACAAATGCTTCCTATTGAGGAACCGCTGCACTTTATTGTGCTTGCTCATCACTTCACACATCAAGCCCAATTTATTAAAGCTCTCCAAGACTGGAGAAGATAGACTATCGTGGAGGAACCTTGGTGATCCAGCAAGCCTTGATTGGATCTGGCCCAGGATTTAAAACATTTGCCAACTAATCGCGAATGATTTCTTTATGAAATTCATTCTATGTTTGCTTGAATAACCCAGGTTCTCCAATCATAATCCATATACTCCAGTCTTGGAGAGCTTTAATAGGACCATCATATTTGATGCCTTCAGAATGAAGACCCCACTACCACCACCTGCCACAACAAACCAACTTTTGTTTTAAGAATATGCCACATAGAATCCATTATTACAGTGGAATATGTTCATATTTCATGAAATGAGTCATGAAATGTTTTGTTTATGTAAAAAATTCCAAGATGACTAATAGTAGAATATTAACATTTTTTACCACTGTTCAGACTCTTTTAGTACCTCATTTACATCAGATATCTGGATCACTGCTGTACACTGCAAGTAATTCACAGGAGGGTCTAGTGCAGTTCCCCCCCCCCATCTGACTTTCACATATATTCTGGTTTAAGGTTTCAAAATGTCATCCAATCATGTGCAGGACTATTTAACAAAAAGGAGCTTCTTCTTCTTCTAATGAATGGAAAAGTTCATGCAACCTCACTTCAATACCACCCATATTAAACACTAGTAAATTGGGCAGAAAGCATTCATTATCTGGGTGGCCTTATAAGCCTATATAGCAAAATAGATTCTCTATACAGCACTACTCAGTTGAAAGAAGAATGTTGTAAGCTTTTAAGTTCCTGTGCATTCTGCCAGTGCTTGCTTGGTGGACTATAAAACATCTCCCATATATGAAGAACAGGAAAATGTGAGGTGTCCTTTTAGTACTGCCCCAGGGCAACAATACTGTTGCTCCATAGAAATAGTATGGTAAGTGAGTGCTGTCATCTTAGAACAGGAAGCATTTTACTAGCACGATCATATCTAAGTAAAGGTTAAAAAAAAGACTAAAACAATTATTGCAGACATGCCTTTGTTTATACTAATTTAACACTTAAACCTAATTTAGCTGGTCAGTCTGCATACAAATGTGCCAATGTATTGAGATCTGTGAGGGGTAAGCAACTGCAATGTCAAATCTTTAAAAAAAAAACTTGTTTGGATCGTCCACCTGTCTTGCTGAACAGCTGGGTGGTTTCAATGTATATTTCCACTGTGAATTTTAATGGGCCCTATCCGAAAATCGCAATCCTTGCCAATGCAAACACAAACTCCCCGGACACATAGAAGGGGTGTTTGATGCCATAGTAGCAAGTGATGAAGATACTGTATATCAAAGCATTGCTCGGGTCATGTGCAGCGCCGTATCTCATTGCTATGTGTGTTCTTTTATATTTACATTACAAGAGGTTCTATTTAGTGGGTAAAGGTTTCTGATAGTTACAAGGTTGCAGAATATATCAGTATTAACGTGAGAACTGCAACAGAAAAATAGTTTATTGCAAGAAAACTGCAATAGAAAACTCAACAATTTTTATATTTTTCTGCTTTTAATTATTTCAAATCTTTAGCCTCTACTATGTGCTAAAAATTCCCACTGTTTTTCAATCTAACCCCACAAGGGTTGTCCCACCAATATTTTCCAACGCTATGTTTAGCCTTTTGTCTACATTCGTGTTACAAACACAATGCATTTTTGGCACAGAATGTATTTGCAAATCTTGTCAATTTTACAAGTCATTTTAGGAGATGGCAGATTCTAGAAAACCCATATGGTAATTAAATATTTACATTTTCTACTTCGATGATTTAGTACAAGTATGGAGTTCAGGTGTTCTGATCTCCTAATTTCTGGCCTGCTTGCTTGTTCTAGATTCAGTGATTAAAAGTACTGAAGACACAGACAGGAAGCCAACATTTCAAAAGATCCTACAAGATTGAGGACAGGAGAGTAAAGAAATTAGGAGGGGCCCTAAAGGGAGCCTAACCAAGAACCAAATATAAAAATAGGTCAATGCAAAATGTCTAAAGTAAATCTGTTTGGTCTCATTCAGTTTGATATTGGTCCAGCTCACATAATTGCTACGGCCCATATATTTATATATCTTTTTATCTCCATGACTGTTTATAATACGTTTATATTAGGTGATGGAAAAGAATGTAACAGGAATGTGGCCCTTACAGTCAGCAAGGCCTGAGACTTGTTATTCACATATGGCTCACATACTGATGGAGCAATAGATCCTAGGAGACTATTTGCCGCATTTCAGTTCAAAGTGGACTTTATTAACACATTAAACATAATTACAAAGCGGAAATTCCAAAGAAGGGGACATAGGCTGGCCAGTTCTTTTGGGGAAATTTTGGGGAATTTATAGTACCTATACTATACGCAAATGTACAAAATGATCTTATAGCTCTCGAGTGATATCACAGAGTAATGTGGCATTTTCTGACACACAGAAACTAAGAAATAATCCAAAATCTGGGTCATGTAAAGGTTCCGCTTTATGCTGAAAGTGGGGGTAACACAATCTACACTATCCACAGTGCAAAGCAGCAAGCTTTAAATGAGTAGGACTTTGACATTTGGCATCTCATTGGTGGCTGGGAGTGTGTCCATTGCCAACATGAACAATGCCTTCAAAAATCCGTCGGAAGACCCAGCACTTTCATACAGGAGGCTGGAAATGGGTGAAATTGGCCATTGGAAGGCAACACAACTAGGTAAGATGTATTCAAAATTTCTCTACAGTATGCTTGTCCTAGGTATTTAAAGGTATTGAACACACAAAAGTCTAGAATATTTTGTGGCACCAAAACAGTGGCCCTAGAAAGAAAAGTTGACGTCTAGATTGCAACAGATAACATAAGGCTTTCTAAAGGCCATCTGTGAGTTTCCTCACTTCCGCAACAGACAAGGTTAAGTCCGTCTTTGCTGCGTCCAGATTTATTTATATATTTTTCATAACAATGTCATCACTATACATCAAAGCCTGTGAGGAAAGCCATTCAGGGAAGGCCAGAGTCTCAATGTCTATGCACGCCAGGCAGGTGTCTGCCATGTTGAAACTGGCCCGTCTTCCTAATACTATAGAACAGCTGACAGAAACTCTACCTGGTAGGTGGGGCCTCGGCAAACTATATGTACACAGATCCCCGGAACGCACACACTATTTATTGAGGTTGCAGCAGATCCTTTCCCCCTTTCTCAATATAGCCAAGACTTAAAATGGTACATTCAATTACTTGGCCTGACTCCAGTTATATTCAGAGAGAGAAAAAGGAGATCAAAGCAGCATGTCTTTTTTAGCTTAAGTACACAACTAGCAGGATTGTTTATGTAGAATTCCGACATTGTGAATAGCTTCTGCCTGTCAGCACTTAACATCCATTTTTTTTTGGATAGCACCACAAAGAGAATGCAAGAGGTTTAACCACTTTATCACCCAAGTCACAGAGTTCTAAACAGTCCTGCAGTTATTTTCCATAATGCTACGGGATATGGACTACTATGAATACTTGCTGTAGATTCTAATGGCTAAGCTGTTTAGAGCTTCAAATCTAACCTTTTGTGTGATTTTCTTCCTATAGACCTTCTACTAAAATATAACATTCTGGGCACCTTGCCAAAATGATCAAAATATGCAAACGATCAAAAACAATGATAGATAAAAAAAGAAATAAACTAGAATGATACTTACTTTACCTCTGCTTTGCATTGTTGGGGGTAACATCACTGTACTTCTGGGAAAATTCACATGGAGCACAGAGCAGGTGAATCACACAAGAAGATACTTTAGTATCGAAGAGTGTCATTTTATTGCTCTGTGTTCCAGATATCCTCCTAGAAAGTCAAAGACATCACCCTTGTCTAAGTGCCCTAGGTAAACAAATTAAGGTAAATGCATGTTTGTCATCAATTTTTGGCAGCCTTATGTTTATAAAGCTTTGTAGGAAATGGGTGAATAGTGGAAAGAGAACAGTTCGTGCTTGTTGCCTGAGATGACTTTATAAAATGAAAAATGATCACGTTTGTGCTACTACAGCAAATAGAACAAATCAGAAGGTCTTAATGCCTATAATGGCAAAGACAGTTTGGATCTGCGTGAAACTCTACGGCACAACCTTATTCAGCCTACAGAGCGTTCTGTGCTCCCCGTCTGTCATAAACAAAGCAAAGCTCCTTTTAAGTCCTACTATGTTGGGATATAAACTGTTTAAATAGCTCCTGGCATAAAGTCTGTCATTGTGGATGAAGCCATCAGAGGAATTCTTTCTATGAAACAGAAGCTGCACTATACTGCTGATGTGGAGGACATATACAGAGTTTAAAGACCAAAAGATCTTCTTACACACATATCATGTATGCAGTAATTGGAAATCCACTTGTATCATCACTCAAGAAACATCAAATACTCTACATGTAAATGCATGCGTGCATGCATGTATGTTACGGCCATATTTGTTTAACAATGATTGTTTAACGCCTCCAGGCAGCTGGTAATGCATAGCAGCCAAATTAGCTGCTAACCTTTCAGGTAAAGAATAGAGCCATTCCAACTGCAGCCACAGCCACTAGCAAATGCATGCACACAATAGTTCTCAACTGTTCCCATTGAGTTGAATGGGAGCGTTTGGGAGTGTTGTGACTACAGTCAACTGCAAGAAATTATTGACCCACCCACCAAAATCACTAAACAACGGACACAACTGACTGCTGTTGATTCTTAATAGGAAATAGTAGTTGCAGAGGGTCGCTTACTGCCTAATGTTCTCCCCTTCTCTCCACAGAGTAGAACGGAGCTAAATGTCTACCAGTCATTGGAAACAATCCTGTTTTCAGGAACAATTATTAAGTGTGTGAACATTGATTTAGGCTTTAAGTGACTGTAAAACTGATTTGGACATTAACATAATAACATAAATGTATGTCTAATTATTCAAAATGTCTAACTTTACTATAGCAGCCCTTCAATTTCTTTTATTCAACCTCAGTTCTACGAATACCATCATTTAATTTGTATTTAACCAACCTTAAAACCACTTAATTTCAACCAATCCCAAGTAAAATTTCTTGACATGCCAGGACACTAATGGAACTTAATCTTTTAGGTTGAGTCCAAAATCTACAGAGGTAAAAGAAAAAATCTGGTTTTCTATCAGTATCATTGGTATTACAAAGTATTTTGGGGAAATGTTCCAAGCTGCTATTACAGTAGTAAATGGCATTAACATTGCTGGTAAAGAATGTATTTTACCCACTAAACACACAATTGCAAGACATCTTGTTTATGTTAGAACAAATGTACAAAATGAGAAGTAAGAACTGTGTTTCTTAACACGGAAGTCTTCTGGACCATACCAATTTGACAGGTCTTATTGTAATAAAACAAGGCAACATTCTTCATTTTAAAAGCAGAAATTTAGTATCGACTTTACTTGGCAGAATTGTCTTGGCATCCTCCAATTTCTGGTCATCAACCATGAGCATATTTACATTCACTGTTCAGTAGATACCATGCTTAACTGCCAAGGACTTGCAAGGGTCTTAGGAGACGGAACACCAACAAATATTTATGGAACCTAAAGTGAAACCTAAGACGCTGTTAAAATAAAGATTGCCTTTCTTGTTTTTCTCCAAAAGGAACTGACCCAGCTGCTTGGCAGATTGTCCCCTTCAAAAGCTATTAAAAAACATAGTTTTAATAGCTCGTTAGAACCACATGCTACACACCAACCATCCACAATCCAAATTTTTCCAAAGAGAGCTTATTGAATCAGTACTGACAATCGCAAAAAGGCTAGCCAAAGAAAATTCAACATGACTCCAGTGGCTGAAAATCAATATTTAAGCAGTACAAAGACAAGAAAACTGACCTAAATTAGGTTTACTTGCCAGGGTGAAAAACTGGCTATCGTGTAGTACCTATTAATCATAACGTATTACAAAACAGTATACAGTTTATCGCAGAAATACTTAAGGCATAAAGTTCTTTCTAAGGATGACTCCTTTCTGTAAGAATATTCAATGGCTAAATCTTCTCTAGTGGGAAAAAACATTCTTCTGAATTTGTATCTTCCCATACGAGGGACATATCACCACACTAAGCCAACCCTAAGATGGGCTATACGAGAGGAAGGTGTTGCACCAGCATCTAGCCAAAGTGTCTGCCTAGGCATTCAGAGACAACAATCACACCACTGATATTGTAGTGGCCTATGGCCACCCAAATTTTCTACACCACAACACTATCCTATTATGGAAGGAACTCAAGTCAGTGCAGTCAGATGAAAAATAAGATCTAATGATCACGGAAGACCGATAGAAATCTGAACAAAGAAGATTCTTCATTCTGCGGGTAAAAGTATTTCCTAATGAAACTAATGGTGCGGCATTCCAGATGTGTGCATCACATAAAGAGCCTATTAAGTCAAATCAAATGAAAGCTGACTAATGTAAAATTTTAATAAATCTTCTTTAAAATTTTCTTGTGTCATACCAACGCTAAGAGCACGGAGTCTGGCACACACGCAGATGTTCCATTATCCCCCTGCACTCGTCATCTCTTAAAAGAATATTCAGACAACACAACAGACAGATGAAAGGCTGTTTATACATGGAGGGTTCTGAACATACTTACACAACTATTCTAAATCTAAGCTTTCACTACACAGAATTGATGGTTCACAGAGTCAGATATACTATCCTTGCTTGGAAATGGCTTCTAAATCTGGCTCAGTGGCAGTAAAGAACGTGAGGGCTCATTTATCAAGACTAGAGCAAAAGAAAAGAGAAGGATGTTCGATTCCTTACCTTCATTTGAAAACTGGTTCTTTTGGATCCTAAATGGTAGGTTAAGTTTCTCTATAAAGGTTTGATAATAATACCACCAGCACATTACATGTCTTCTCAATGGGATAACAATATTGACATTAGGGGCACAAAATAGCCCCCTAAGGCATCACCGTTGCAACAGGTACATTTAATCTGTTTGCATATATCAAATTCTTATATAACAATGCCAGTGTCATGAAACCAGGATTTGTTAGCATATGAGTAACCCTACTTTTGCAGACATTGGAGTCATCTGGCATTCAGGACTAGTAATGTTGGAGTTAACACACAGAAGTGAATACAGGCTATGACTGTAATCTTATTATAAGGCCTTTTTTTGGCAGTCTTATGTGATGGGAATGATTAAAACAAAACTCCGGGAAAGATGATAAACAAACTGTTGAACATGTGAACTTTCTTAACCTGCCAAAGTATGTTTAATGCTGTTGGGTCAGTCTTGCAGCCTTGGCATCTATGGTTTAAAGCTTACTTTGGTCACCAACTTACAGTACAGCTTGTTCAAGGACCTACCATCCAACCTGCTGACGTTGGATGATCATTTTGCTCTATGCTTCCACATTTGCTGCCTGTTTCTATATTTCCTAATATGTTCTACCATAAATCCAATGTTCAGTAGATGTAACAGCTGGGGGTTTTGCAAAAGTTGTTTTGTCTGGTATCGCTCCTTAAGAAAAATGCTAATGTGATGTCTAAATGACCCAAGACAGGCCAACTTCTGCTGGGAGATGACATACAACAGGATGTGGCCGGTGAACGCAGTGTCCCAGCTGAGCCTGCTCCTGTGACATCATTCAGCAGATGAGTCTTTCCAGCAATCTGCAGCTCTGCTGGATATAAAATAGTAATTGCAGAGAGAGAGAATAGGAACTGAAAGACTTGGTTGTTTTGGCAGCCTCTGTTCTCCCTCTCCGCTGCTGAGCTCACGAGATGGCCAGAAGTCAAAGGATCGCAGTTCTCCATCAACAAATACACACTTAGGCAGGTCGCATGTTTAACTGCTAGGGCTGTCACAGGTCAATTGCAGACAACCTGGAGACAGTTTCATTTTAGTGTGCAGCCCCGGGGTTTCTGTTTTCCCTCTCCTTCTGAACACTTGAAAATGGCCTTTGCCTCCTGGGACACCTGGGGTCCTGCAGTCAAAAAGATGTACAGGATTTCAATGTAGCCTCCATGGCCTGAGCCAAGTGTGTGAATATGTAATGGAAAAGGTAGGTTACACTTAAAAATGTATTGTTCATGGAAACAATCCAAATATTTAAAGTAAATGTAAATTCAATCTGTGGATACGGTCTTAAAGTCAAATGAGCCTATAATATCCCGAGGTAACATTGCAATGAATTCCTAGTGGTAAAATATAGAAAAAGGGTGACAAAGGTAGATATGAAAGATAAAGGGTTGTAACTAAAGGAAGAGCGAGAATGCCTCAGGCATTCTCGTGAAAATTTTCTCGAAGTTCCTATGGGTCCGCGAAATTTCGGCGAAACCATCAGAAATCCAGGAAATCGCTATAGGAGGATTATGGCGGCTACATTCATAAATACAGCTGTGGGATACCTCCTGTAATTGAGTGATCCCTGGGCACTACAGGTCAGAATGAGGGCAAGCTCTCATTCTGACCTGTCGTGCCCAGGGGTCTCTCACTGAGAGGGGATTCCCACAGCTCCATTCATAAATGCAGCCGCGGTACTCCTCTCGGAGTGAGTCACGTGGCTTGCGTTTATGAATGAACGCAGCCGTGGGAAAAATAGGAGGATTTTTCCCACGCTGCATTCATTCATGAGCAGCCAGCGAGACTCACACTGTATTCCTGGATAGAGAAACTCTATTCAGGAACACATACTACAGGGCTGCAACAGCAATCAGGGGAGCGGAGCATATTTGGTAAGCGGGAACAGCCCAAATCGCTGCATGTCTGAATTAAATAAATTTGCTCGCTCATCCGTAGTTGTAACCAAACTTATTTCTGGGTATTCCAATTTTTACCCTGCAGTAACTAAATAATAAACATTATATTAGTCACCCATGCAAGATATCTGGAATTCCAAACAGTGTTAATAAGCATGCCCAGTTCTCCTTTATGAACTGCAGGACACAACTTTCCAATTTTTATAGAGATATGGAGAGGGAGTGAAAAGTTCTGTACCACTGTCCTTGGATGACAATGCAGATAAAGTATAGTAAATGAGCTTTTTCGTGTGTTACAGAGGGAATTACCAAGTAAAAATAAAGGAATAAAAAAAAAAAAAAAACCTAAAAAGATTCATTCCACCACATGCAATGCTTAGTAAACTGCAATATATTGCATTATAGTAAAATGGGTTACCAAAGCTAAAAATGAAAATATAGCATGGTCCGAATCTTCCCAGTTCTGCATTTACATTCTGCTTTGTGAACAAGTTGTATAGAGAACATTTCCTGTCCCCCAAAACATCCTTTAGTTAAAGCTTGAAACAGCTTGTTCATGGTAAAGTGGGAGGTAAAGCAAAGCAGAGACCCCCTTAAAAAATTTTGAAACAGGGTGGGTCTGCACTTTACACAGGCTTACAGGGGTATTTTGTAAGTTTTCCATGAGCAAACTTAAATAATAATTAAAAATAATAGATCTGCCCGTCTGCCTACAAATTACTGGATTTTACTAATGTTACAACAACAGCAGTGCTGCTGGCAAATGAGCTTCATAAGAGAACCATTTATAATGCTGTGATGAAAAGAATAACACAAGTCTAACATATGACCTCACCCGCTTACAAGCTGTTAATGGTGCCATAGGAAAGTTAAGAGATGACACTAGTGTTTCATTATGCCAATGACATCCAGGCAACATAACTCCATATAGCAAGGCAAGAATCCAAGAGTGAGAATTTCCTCTACTAACATGGCAGGAAACTATCGCGTCTTTTCAGCGAGTAGACATTCTGAACTATTGTAAAGTTTACCAGAAATGTATTTTTTGGGGGACAGTCACATCTTTTTAATGACTTCCTCCATTACTGCGCGACCGCATTTCATGTGCACGTCAGAAAAAGCTATAGAGAATCCTTCCTCGATCTTTAACATTGGGGAAACCTTGAAAAAAAATCTAGGTCTCAGAGAACCCCAACTATTATATCTACATTTCATGGCACATTGGTATGAAAGGGAAGACGTAGAAACAGGCATACATAACTAATGGGGATTTCGGTTTACTTTAAATAATAAAAGAAAAATTAAACAGCTAAGCTGCCTTTATTACAGCATTTACCGCTTAAAACATCCCATTAATAAAGGTAGGGCGCTGCTCTTCTAAGCCAACCTGATGCAAAATCTTTCCCGGCTTTTAGCCATTTCACGCTGTGTACTGTACAGAAAAGCAAAAGGGAGTCTAGACTATGAATGCACGTACAAAAGCATGTGTTTATTCAGGAATAACAGCGGCAAGAAAACTGGAAAGCAGCTCCAACTAGAATGGCCCGGGGGCTCCTGCAGATGTCATGAACTACTTCCTACAAATTAGCAAAGCACAATCACTCCTCAGGTTAATTACAAGACAAGGCCACACACAGAGGGTGAACAGCAGCCCTGCCAAACAGAGTACACCTCTTATTGTAAGACAGGAGACAGAGCATGAAATCCCCTGTCACAATGGCATTACATTGGCTTAGGGTAAATGTTTAGAGCTATCCTAATTTGGGGTGTATTCCTGTTTCCATGCAAACACACAGTAGTACCAACAAGACTGATACAAATTGATTGATTCTTCTCTAAATATGGAACTGGTACAATTAAATTGGTTAATGAAAACTGATATCCATACAAAACAGTGAATTGAACTACTATTAGATGCAATTGAAGGGTCAAAGAGGGGTTCCAGGGTAATAACACATCCAGATTAAGGGTTAAGAGTGAAAATCCATGAACTACTACATAACTCCAGAATGTTTCAATGTAGAGCACCAGAAGGTATACACCTAAGTGTTATAGCGTGCTAAAATGTATGTGTATTTGAATATGATGGCATGGTACGTTGGTGTACAATATACAATAAAAATGGTTTTGCGCCATTACCAGGAACTGTAGTTATGAAACTGTCCTTTAAAAAGTTGTAGTGGAAAAAGTTTGGGTCCAGCCAATTGTCCAAAAAGTTCCCATCTAGACATCTAGGTAGACAACTAAAGGTGACCAGATATGTTGCAGCCTGAATGCATCAACAGTGTTCTTTGAAGGACTGTTGAGCGAGTCCTTTGGGTACAAAGTTGTTCATGAACCTTAAGAAGGTTGTCCAAATGTACGATCAGATTGTAATTTCTGTGGACAGTTTAACCTAGGCCAACTCCAGAGTAGCTCAAAGGCAAAACATTGCCAGGACCCAACATCTTCTTGGTTTATTCCTGGTTTAAGACTAATGTAATTTATTTTGTGATATGCCTCATTGAAGCTGTAGTAACAATTGTCATCACTCTACTTAACTGAACCATGTTGTAGCTTCTACTGAATTCCTGTAAATCATAACAAGACAGATCTAATTCTGATACATGTCACTCCTTCATGGTACCAGCAGCCATGTTGTACAACATGGCCAGTCTTCAGCCCTCTACAAACTCATGGCTGAGACAAGACTTATTTTGTAAGAGTAATATTAGGACTGCTAAACTACATGGTTATCTGTCGAAACCAATCAACCAAAAAGACAATTAAAAGGGTCTGGGCACCCAATGAAGGACTCCTAGGAAGTGTGGGGGGTTGGTTTGAGAAAGGTGTTAACAAAATCTTGGAGATATGGTTTACAGTGTATCTCTAGGCATAAAGTTTTTGTTTCTTTTGGAAAGAGTTGGGAGGGTTATACACTGTTCAATAATACTGGTATCTGTGTCCACACTGGGGAGATTCACCCATATAATTGTACTGCTGATAACAGTCAGTACAAAATTGAGAGTAAATTTTACCGTTGACCTCAGAACAAGAGGTAGGGATATCTCCTGGTGGGACCATCTTTTCTGGCTTAGAAGGGATTTCCTTTGACTTTTTAAGATTTTCTATTACTTCTAGTAATACCCTTCTAGTAGTATCACTGAGACAGGTGAAAGGGAAGTTTCCCCAATGGTACACACCACAAAAATAAATTGGTACAGACTTTAAATCTTCCTTTTGCGAGCAATAAACATGACAACATCCAAACTATCCAATGATTCAGATGAAAAGAATTCACCCCATTGCTGTTGTGTGTGCCATAAAACAAGCACATCCTACATGTTCTAGGTGCTGTTTATGCAGGTTACAATGTCTTACCACACAGATATAGAATGTGGTTGGCATGTGTTTTAAACACATTTCCTATCAAATTGCCTCCTAAAACTGTACAATCGGCATGAGGAGTGAGTCATGTTAAATATGCGATAAACACCAAAAGGTGTTATCGCTCTGTTTTAGCAACACTGGGATAAACCAAGTGCTTCATCTGAAAACATGGCAAGTACTCATAGATGACTGAAGTTCAGCTTGGCTCTGAAAGGAAACACAATCGGTGTTATTCACCAAAGTTCTCAACCGAGAACCGATACGAATTCCGACAGAAACCAGTCGGATTGTACCAGTGCAGTAATCTTTTCATAATGGGCAACAAAGCAAATGATTATTCAGATCATTTAATAGGCAAGGCCTTCTAGATGTTCTAAATAAGACAAACAAATTAATTTTACAACTCAATCACAAGCAAAACCAAGATGGCTTCAACGACCAAGTGAGGAAGAAGGAGCTCAATGATATAATAGGAGATTCGGGTTTTCCCCGAGGTATTCTGGATCAAATGTATTCAAAACATTAGATATGAACTGTAGAAGTTCTCTAGCTGCACAATAAGACCTTTACCACTAAGAAAAATATTGTTTTCAATGTTATAAAAGGCTACCTACATTCCTACATATGCAGTAGGGTGTTGAGCTTCAAAATTATCAGACAACCATTATGGTATGATAAGAATTTGTTCCCATGCAATGAACCAATGATGGAAGCCACTAAGCCTGGAACAACCATATGCTTTGGAACAAATGAAGGGTTTCATATTATTAGGCTGTATCTGTGCCATATACAAGCAGTTCTGGATGTAGAGTTGGCCAAAAGACCTAAAGGAATGATTTGCATGATTCCACCCACATAAATCTCCCTTTTTAGGAATTTACGAATACCTTCTAAGAAGGCTTAGAGGGGGATTCCGTGTTTCTTTTTGGTCACCATAACCTGCTACTTTTGCCTTCCTTTAGAGACATTTCTGAGGAAACAAGGTTTTGAACCTTTGATCTTAAAGACACATTCTTTATTGGTTGGACATACGTCTATTTTTCAATATGTAACTGTCAAATGGGAAAGCCTTTTATAATTTCTTTATTGGTCAGAAATACAGTGGCCCTTTACGCAGACACTGAGAAAAAAAACTTAAGACACTGGCAGCCCAAGCCAGGAAGGGAAGTTCTGAGAATCAGCGATGGTGTGTATAAACGGTGTCTCGGCTGAATCACGTTCTTCCTCAACTTTGGACTTTTAAGCCCTAAAGAATGTGACAAAATAACCACATCCTGGATCGATGTTGTTTAATTTGTAGGAATTAAACTACAAGGAAAATGTACCACACATTTCAGTTTAAGAAAAGCATGATGTTTTGCTAATTTTTTTTTTTCAAGCAAGAAGTCGGGAGGGTTAAGAGACACAAGTGATGAGAGATCCGTTTGGCTTTCCTCTCCGCAGATTTTAGAAGACAAAAGAATCTCACTTTTCTCCCTCACTTGGTAGAAAGAGTGCCTGCCAAAAGATGACTAACCAGCCTACCTAAAGCACAATTACACTAGGAGGCCAGGAAGAAGGATCAACAAGATCAGCCAATGTAAGCTACCGAGACAATCCGTCTGCCTGCCAGGCTTTTCCTAAATTCAACACCTTTCAAAACAGATTGTTCTGCAAACTGATTCACAATGCCTCTCCTAAGCCTCAACAGCCGCGAACCTCACTCATTACAGTTCGTGCAAAACTGCCAACTGCACCAGCCACAATGTTATGCCTTTTCTAGATCTTTATAGCTCTTACAACATTCTAAATGGAATGCCATGTCTTATGTAACAAAAATAGAGAATAAAAAATACAGAAATATAATAATCAGTATCCTTAAATTAAACTGCACACCTGGTCAAAAAAGAAAAAAATGTTCAGTTTTGCAAGTTTAGCAGAATACTTTGATCTGCTACAAATCCAATGTGCTCATAGCTTCCGACAACCCTGTACTGCAATTAAAAGCAGTATTGTCAATCCTGACCAGTTCTTGCTACTGGAAAACATGCATCCCTTCTAATATCTATAACATAAAGCAGATGTTTGCTGTAGACCAATAGAGGAGAATAGGCCAAAAAGACAATACTGCCTGGGACTTTAAATTATTAGAGGCAGCACTGTTAGTTTAAAGAAGTTGAGAGCTCAATGCATTTTAGCAAGCACTTTAATATTGACATATATAAATATAGAGCAAACTGGCCATTGAACGTTTCATTTCCCTCAGGTAGAAATTTAAACAAGTCCCAAAAGCAAGCAAATTGCAACCTTTTATGTATGTATTCGACTATTACTTTTTTACTATATTCAAAGGCATCCATGCAAACGTGAAAAGCATGTGATCTGAGACAGGCTCATGTGAGGACGTGTTTCATTGAAGAATAAAATCCATAGACACAGGAACAGTCAGAAGCGTTTAATCTAGTGGGTGTAGCCTGGCATCGGAACAGAGCCTCTGAACAAGAGTGGGATTTGGGTATGGACATTGTTGTGTTAGTTCAACTCAGAAAGTAAAAGCTTTTTCTATAGTTTTTGTTATGTATTTCATGCTGTCTGCACTTTCTGTCTCGGTCAAAAAGCCTGTGTTGGTTACTTTGCAGATAAAGAAAAGCTTTTGATCGTCTGATTGCTGTAGGTGAAGATTTCACATTCACCCAAAGTCTTTTTAAAAACAATCTGTGCTATTTGTCCTAAAAAAATATATAATAATAACAACAATATAACGAAAGACAAAAACACACCTTGGGCTAAATTCTATATCTGCCCAATGGGTAGGGTAAAATGAAGTTAAAAAGGTAAATCTTGCCCTGTTCAAACTTGAGACAAGTAGCATCGGTAGCATGGTGGGCCTATAAATTTAATATTGTTCCCTGATCCGTCAGCCAGAACGGCCCCAGGCACCCTTGGGTGAATTTGTGGGCAGGTAATATTCAGGTTTTTACAAATTCTTAACACATTCATTACTGACCCCAGCAGCTGCAGGTACTGAGGACTGATCCATCCTCAAAGTTTACAAATGATGTAACAGCACCAGTCCCTGCTTTCCCTTCCAGTGGTCACTCAGCAGCTCATCTCTCCCCTCAAGCTGTGTCTCAGCAGCTCAGCTCTCCATGTTTGGTCAGTTCTACACAGAACAATTCAGAGGAACAAACATTTTGCAGTATTAATAAGCATAAGTACAGGAAAAAACAGCTACCCCCACCTACCTATATAACCAAAACAAAAAATCTTTGCTAAAATAAGGTATATACCTACAAATGCAAAAAAAGCAAAGCTGTGGGGGGATCCATTAGGCCCACCCACTACAGCCTAAAGAAATCTCCAGAAGAGCAAATACAAGACCAGTTAACCCTGCACAACTAGAGAGTAACTGGTTATTATTACATTATGTTTTTGCAAAGTATCATGTTGGATTAGCACACAGGTGTACAAGAATCACACAAAGGACATCAACATTTAAGATAAGCTTAATTCCCCAGATGTACATTTTTCTGAGCAGGAGTGGCTTGGTTACCATACAATTCCATGGCATTTATAGGCGCACCAGATACACAAGCTTTAGTTAAAATATTTCCTATTTCAGGCAATCTTGTGGTCTCCCCTGCCTGGGTAATCTAAATAATGCTTGACAGTTTCAAATCTCTTCAAAATCCCTAAAAGAAAGCAGATCCAACCTAAAGGATGACACACATCCAGCTGGTGAGGAATGTGAACATGGCCTGTAATGATGCATGCTGTAATGATGAGTAATAAAGTTCTGTGATTCAAAAAGCAGCTCTACCCTGTATGAGTCACTACCGCCACTTGTAAAATGTAAGGCGCCATTGTAAGATCCCCGTCCCCTTTGGTCCAAACCCTAAAATGTTCTAATGAAACAATAAACATAGCAAAATTCTGTAAAAAAACAATGGCATGCTAGGGATAATAATATTGTTTTTTAATCACTTATCTCCAATTGCAATAATCATTTTCACAAAATTTTTAAGACCATAGTCAAAATGAGAAGGAAACAAACCACACAGAAGGCTGCAACGGCCGGTGGAACTACAGTAAATACGGTGGCTTTCTTCCTTTTATTATAATGCTAGGATAACCTCTCATGTTCTCCTGTCATTTCCTGTTTTGATAGCAGTATGCTGCAACACTTTACAGAATATTCAGAACAATTTCCATGGCCATTTTTACTGCCCTTGTTTAACACAGCATTCTTTAGTTTTACAAGTCTTTTAGTCCTAGTAGAATAGATAAAAGGTTGGCACAGATCTAAAAAGCCCCTTTTTTTCTATATATAGGGCTTAGAGTGGTTGGTTGGAGCATCTGTATATTAATGATGCATGAAATGACTATAACAGATGACCTCGGTCTATGAACCCTGTAGGAAAAAAAAAAATCTACTGGATATGCATGACATTTTCAGACGGCCTTGGTTGGGTATATTCATGTGTAGAAATTGTTCAATGAAAACAAATTGGAATGAGCCGAGCAACTGTGTTAGATCATGTGACCCTCCTTTTCCTAACAGAAAGTTCAGACCGCGGTCATTTACTATTACAGTTTTTACAATGTGTGTGTGTTGTATTATAGTATTTATTTGTCTTAAAGTGACCCTTACTTTACTAGTCATATAAAATGGTCACTTAACTCACCTCGCCTACAGAAACATATACTCTGCTTTTCTCTTTAACTGCCTATCTATTCGATCATGTAACCTACAAAGTGAAGGACTTCAGCCAATAACGAGGCACTGGGCCAATAAAGAGGCACCGGTGGAGTGACAAGTAATGTGGCCAGTTGGTCAAATGGCAACCTATACCTGGTTATTTTACTATATTACCAAATTTGCTTACTGCTTTCTTTATACATAGTTTGCTTTGAACTGTAAGCATTAAAAGCTGAAGCAAGTCAGATGGAGCCTGCTTTTTTTCCTGGCTGATGGACATCCATCATCATCTAGCTGTTTCCTCCCCATTTGAACTGTCCCTGGACCACCACTTGGACCCACCTCTATATGACCCTTTATCTTGACTATCATATGCAGATGAAAAGGGTCATGATAACAACTAAAAATCTTAGCAATGTCTATCAGAAAACACGAAATTAAAGAATACGTCTCTTTCACATAGTCTACTGCTTGGGACTATTGTCCACAAAGTTGCACAAAATCATCACATCTTATCTGAAATATAACAGGACAATGATGAACCCATAGTTATCGTGGGGACAACCAATCTCCAGGCTGGAGTCTGATATATTCTTCTCCCAGAAGAACTTTATATTGAAAACCTTAAGATTCTATCAACCTTTGTCAATAAACGCCCAAGAGATGCTTCACATTCCAAGAAAGTCCCGATGAAGAATGCCCCACACTGAGCAGGTTATCAGCAGTGAAACCTGGAAGGTAACTGATCCCACTGTCATAATCGATGGCATAGAATAGGCACACCAAGGCTACAAAGCCTCTTTATTTACTGCATCTCCTTCCTTGGTTTCAGCTCCAATACCTAGCCAACTGGGAAGTGCTGTGTGGAGCTGGACGCCGGGCCTATCAGGTAACTAATGCTCAGCTGCGATATGGACTTTGTATCTTGAAAGAGACAGCCATCCTTTGAAGAACATGATCCGTGCTGTCACAATGGTAGGGGAAGAAAAAAAAAAAAAGATCTGCTTCATTGACTTTTTTTTTTAGGATGAACCGCTAAACTATATCAGGAAACTCATCAAGTGTTTTTTTTCTAATTCAAACCAATTCACATGGTAATGGTCAAGAATCACCGAGTCTTAGGGGACAGATGGAAGGCTTTAAGTTTCTTCTTCAGTCATCCAACACAACAAAAGGATCTTTATTGATCTGAAACATCTTAGGATTTCTTGGTGTCTATAAAGAGCTACCTAATGTAAAAAAACAAGCTAATCCAATAATAAAACAACAACAACTATGTTAACTGTAGCAAGCATAAAAGTAATATACCTCAAATGTGCACTTTCAATTTTAAAGCATTGTCAAGACCTATAGGTTTAAAGCATATCTAAAGCCTAAACTATTTTTGATTTGTCATAAGTAGAGAATGATTAAAGTCTCAAGAGAGGAAAGAAAAGGAGAGTGATTGGCATGGGTGAAGGAAAGGATAACGTTAATCGAACCATATTTTTGAAGTAGAATGACTCTTTAAATTCCTTGACTGATAAAAAAACAAAAAGAAAGTCCTGGCTACTTTTTTTAGACCTGCACAATATTAAAACAGAAAGACGTATGGGAATGTGTCTCTTCTTTCTACTTCTTTCTAGCTATTGAGACGCATATTTAGATAAGCTGAAAGCCTACTTATCAGAAAACATTCAGGGGGAACCAACACAAACAGCCTGGACCAGCTCACAATGGCTAACGCAGACTGGAGCAAACAAAACCTGGAGACTCTCTTATCCTAGACTCTCCTATATATGGAACACAGATTGACTAACAAAACAATCCAGGCTCTAGCCCTGTTTTCTGGATACATTTTATTTTTCCTGTAAACAATCCATCCACTTTACATTTGATGCATTCTTTAGTTTCTCGTATACATTTTCGACAACTACATTACATTAAAGCATTTATATATTAACTAAAAAAAATAGGTAGACATATATTTCAGATGCAACTAAAGTTACTTAATCTGTCATGATATTAGTCTCTTGTAGTCATCTCTTTCACTGGCCAATAGAAGGAGGTGAGAAAGAAACAACCTGTATTATCTAGGTGCAGTAGTGGAAAGTCAGGTCACCATCACAAGATGTGGCTCAACTTTAGGAATCTTTTCCCCATCAACTCATTAGGTATTTATCCATGAGGGGTAATTTTGCCCAAACAAATAAATGTACTTTTGTCATCTTTTGGTTTCTAATGTCTCTGATGAAGGGTTCCCAGTCTTCTCTCCAGCCCCTTTTAACTGGGCGCACCACCCGGCACTTTTTATTAACCACCTGGTTGTTTTTGGGTAGTTACTAAAGAGTTTGGCCACAATACAGGGGGCTGCCATCCACCTACAATTTCTTCCCACCCACCTTAAACACTGGGTTCCAATATCTCTCCACCGAAAATCCAAAGTCCACCTTCAAGTGGAGTGTTTTCCTTCATTCTACGGAACATGTAGCAGGGAGAAAAGGCCTCCGCACTAATATGATACAGATCAAGGAATGTCTTGGCATGTTTATACTTCCACTGTTGAAGATGTATGTAGAGAATTGTCTAGGGGAGCTTGTATATATATATTGTTTTGTGTGTCTTGAACAAGGTAGATAAGCCAATCTATCTCCACAACCCTTGACTATGTGTAGAGTTTGGCTTCATTAACACAGACTTGTATTAGAGCAGTGTACACAGCAAAGATTTTAGAAAGCATTTGTTTCCAGAAGCTTTGTGCAAGACTTGGAGCCTTCAGCTCCATTTTGGAAATTGTATTCATATCCTAATAGAAATGCAGACTGACACTTAAAACAAGCTGTTAGCAGGTTCCAGTAAGCTTCAGCACTACTTGAAAATTGATTGAAGACTGTTAGTTGTTTGTTTAAAGTGACAACCTGCACTTCCATGTGTTTATCATACTGGAACTGGAGCCTAAAGTTGCTTTAAAAGCTTCAACAAAGTTGCTCAAAGCTGGCCAAAAACCTTCGCTGTACATAAATCATATTGCATGTTGTGAACTTCTGGTAGAACAGCAGTACATTTGTGATCTAAACAAGCTACAAGATACTATACTGAAACCCAAAAAGGTAATATTTTGCAGACTTCATCTTGGAGTAACTTTTTGGAACAGCTGTCCCTCATTCCGGTTGCATTATTTATGTTTGGACATTCAGAACAAGCTCCACTCACCAATGGTACCTATAGAGGGAAGTATATCTGACCACCATCTAATGAGCATTTTAATTCAGAAATGGCAAGACATTGAACCCCATGATAAAGTCATTATTTAGTGAGCGGGAAGCTTTTAGCTAAACCAAGGATTCCTGCTTAATTGGTTTAATTTAACAGCGAAAACCTTGATTACTTTAGTCGCAGTCACAAGCGAGATTCATAAACATCGCAATGCGGCGCTGAGATAGAATAACACAGCATCGCCTTAAACAAATAATCAAACCTTACCATTTATAATCCCCAACTTCTCCTGTTTCTCCTTGAAAGCCGTATTTATTTTCTTCCCTTCCAGTAGCACCTTTGAACTGTTGGGTCTCTGGCTTTTCCCTTCCCAAACAGTCCCACAATTAAGTGAAATTGTCAATGATTGCAACAGGAAAAAAAAAGTTGTGCATTCTGTTGTTAGTGTTAGGGGTATAGTATGTCCATTAATGTAATGGTAATGTAATATAGCAGTCAGTATATGTTTAGAAATTATACTAGATTCACAAGACTGTATAGATCACAAGAACGTCTACCCAACACCTTCTTTGTACCCAACCCAATCCTAAGAATCTATACCAACGACAGCTTGAAATTCCACTGACATAATATCAATGGACCATCACATCGTAGAAAAGATTGGTAACGTAGAAAAAAAACTGCTCACAATTGTTACCAGAGAGTACCAAGATTGCTTCATATTACAAGAAACGCTCATTTATACTATCATACATTACAAGAGAAAGCTAAAGCTGTCATGTGAAAATGGAAAAAAATAATGGAGACCTTTCAACTTGACTGCTAAAATCTGCCAGGACATTTTAAGAGATTGCAAAGGTTGCTGCCATATTATTAGGCAGGAGCTGATGAATGTTCCTCAAATGTTACAAGAAATGGCATAGACTTCCACTTATTGCAAGAGATTGTTAAAAACTGCCTTCACATTACAATAAACTGCTGAGGATTACAAGGGGATCCTAAGCATTCCTGACATGTTATAAGAGACTGCTAGAACTTCCATGCATGTTAAAAGAGACTGCTGCAACCACCAGATATTATGTTGACACTGCCACAAGCTACAAGAAGAGACAAGAAAACAAGTTCCCTCCCTTTTAAAGTTTTTATCACCCAATTATTACAACTGGGACTCTCATGGCCACCCACAGGCATTACCAGCTGTTAATACGTAGACATAACCATTTTTTTTTCTTTGCACTACCAAGTGCTATCTTTATAAATGCATCTATCTAAACTGTGTGGATTAAACACAATGTGTCTCATCTGGCCAATCCACTTTTATTAGCTAGTAAAACCTCACGTATAAATCTTCTACCTCTATACTGGGAGGGGGATCTGCCAGCAAAAGCGGATTTCAAAGAAAAATGTTTGGATTTTGACATTCTCCTGGGAACCTTAGTGTATATAGGTCATTAATTAATGGGAGCATTGTTAGACTATAGATTTGGCTTACAAGATTCCTTCGTGCTGTGTATAATAGTAAAAACAATCCAGTACAAACACTGAAAAGCTAATAAGGCCTAAGCAATCCTGTTTAAGTATACATTTCATGTGTTCTGTCGTTTTCATGTTAGACTATAAATATTAGCTTAAATGAAAGACAAACTCAACTTTACTACTATTCAGGTTGGGGAAAAAAAGTGATGGTAGTGATGAAGAAAGACCGATTGCATGCAAGACCGATTCCTCTTTGCCTCTTCCTTACAAAACGTATAACTTAAATAAAATGAACTAAAATAATACATTTAACCTAATCATGGATGAAACCTTGTTGTTGATATTAAAATGTATCAATGGACAGTATCAATGTCCTATAAGTCCTTTTTCTGTACACGTCCAATAATAGCAAATCGAATTTTTGCTCTATTGTACACACTTCCAATGTGATCTAGTTTAAGCTAGCAGCCCTTACACAGATGTACCCTACAGAGCTATACTAGATGTAGGCATCCAGTGCTCTTATGTTTGATGCCGGGGATTCTTTGGCTGATGTAGAACCTAAAAGAACAAAGAACCAAGTCATTGGACTGGGATGTGGCTCAGGTTGCCTTTTATTTGTGGCAACTAAGCAACTTTAACTGAATATTCTCCGTAATTTTGAAATGTTTTCAGACTTAAAGCGTACCTAAACTCAGAAATTTCACTTTACATAAAAGGGTAAACAACCCCTTTATGCAAGGTAAAAATTCTGATTGTTTGTGTTTTTTTGAGTGCAAAAAGGGTGCAGCACTGTCCCCTATTTCTCGATCGGAGCACAAAGCCTCCCAGGATACCTACGTCACGCATCCCATGAGGGTCTTGGGTGCTCCTTCTGCGCATGCCCGAGCATTTCTCTCACATGCACAGAAGGAGCATTTTCGTGAAAAGGGAAAAAAAAAATTTTTTACAACCTACGTCACCCGATCTTGCACCTGGGTCGGGTGGCATAGGAAAAAGAGGCGAAGATGGCGGCGCCCAGTGCGCTGGCTTGAAGACAGATGCTAGAATGACGCGGGACCCGAAGGAAGACACCTTCGGACCAATCAACTGCACTGCGGGATTGAAGGCAAATGGATTTTTTATTGTTTTTGGCATTCTTCAGTTTACTCCCTTTTTAGGTAAATCAGTGGAATAGTTTTTTTTTGACCAGGGGAATACAAAGTTAGACTGCAATGTTAAAATGTATTGGCCTGTAGGCTTACAGTTAGATGTTCCTAAAATGCCAGGTTACTGGTGCCCCAAGTATCCTACACAGCAGAATGGCCTGGAGTACACCTAGGATGCCAACATGAAAAACTAAAGCCAAGGCCAGGTAGGTGGGGTTACCTTTTGTACTTCGTAAATGTTCTAGTTTGTCTGGAGGACATCAAGAAGAAAAAGAGAATACCTATACACATCAGCTCCTCCAGTGGTCTTGTATAGATTTATAGAAGTAGACCTCCTAATTTTTGGAGAACTAACACTGGTATTGCTTTTCTGTAAGAAGACCACATATTTTACAGGGAGCATGGCAAAAAATGGGTACTGACATTGAAAAAAAAAGTAACGAATGGCCATCTGCACTGTTATGATAGATGATCACTTAATGTCATATCTGGTGACTGGTACAGGCACTGGAGACGGGATAATGTTGCGGCACACCATGGGGCGCTCTCTAAGAGTTTCAAGAGTGATAACAGACCACAAGCTGGATTAATCACAGAGCACAAATGCAGGTTTTCTTACTTTGCCATCTGGCAGAGTATCGGATTCTGATTCACACAGACAACAGAAGCTGCTACCGCACGCCGCCCTCCACTCATAAAAGTTTAAGGAGAAACGAGAAAGTTTCTGAAACAGTTTGAATAACTGGGTAAAACCTGCAAAGTAGGAGTGTGTATTTGTTCCCTGTTCATGGGGCTTCACTAAACATTCCTTCTAGAGTTCAAAGAATGAACAGAGCTCAAGCATAGCAGCTTCTGATACAAAAGGGCAACCCTGCCCCCCTCCTTTCTTTTCTGTTTAGTAAATCCCTATAGCTGTATGTCCTAATGGGCATGTGTTGCCAGGTTCCAGCACCATCTGAGAAAGAGAGGTTACACCATATGACAATTAGGGTCTGCTTGCTGCAGTTTAGTGCAATGACGACAAGCGTTTGTTTGCTTCAAGCAGGTTTCGCATTCCTTTACAAGTCTATCGGGTTGCAAAGTAAGTCAAATGCAGCTCAGAAGGAGGTCAAATGTAGGTTAGTTGTAATGCACATAAATCTAGCACACCTGCAGTTAAAGAATATATATTAAACTAAATCCATCACTGTGTGCTAGTATGGAATATTTAGGCATCTAAAAATGGCACCAGGTAATGCAGCATTGGCACTTCACATATTGGAATTCCACTAATTAGTATTTAGTGGCTGCTACAGACCAAATTCTGTACCGAAGTTGTGCTCTTTAAATCCACAATCTAATGATAACAATCTATCACCATGCCAGGTAATAATATTTTGCAGTGCACAAAGAGAATTTTCACAGGTTTACATGGTCTGGGACCCATGCTGGAAGCAAACAGGGAGGAAGTGTTTCCATAAGACCACACATTGCTTTGTCTCCATTGACCTAATCCTGCTGGCTTTTCATTCACATTTTCCTGATTGTCTAGTCACTACACAAACCAAACCACAAAAAAACAATACATAGGCTAGGGTGAGCTCAACATTTGTGTGCCGTAGTCAATACTGGCATCATTCTTACGTCAGATGAGATGACACATATGGAATATAAAAGGCCAATGATGTGATGCATGACGCATGTTTGGAAGATCGTTGAATCAGAAACAATGCCGCCATGACCATGACCACCGATATCATAACCACATAAAAATGTGTCGGCACAGACTGGGTTTTAGACTTACCTTTAGTATTTGCCAAAGAGACCAACCCATTAAAAAGACTTTTTCTCATTTAGGCCAGTGAAAGGATCTCTTTCAAGCTTCCCCGATACAACCTTATATTCACCATCCCAGGGCTCCGAGGGTGTTAGCACTTACAGGGAGTCTTCTATCATGTTACAGTGTTTTGGCCCATGGGCCAGTTGTAAAGGCCAGAGACTTTATCGAGAGGTGAGCTCTCTCGTACCTAGAAGCAAGGTCAACCAACATGGCTGCAATAATTGCACAGGAATTTTTGGGGCTTAAAAATATAGGAATAAGTTACTTTAAAGCTACAATGATTCCAATGTTAATGTTTTAGCAACAGATTTGTTCGGCTATGCCTCCCATGTAAATGCAAGCATCACATCCAAGAATTGCAAATGCATATTTACATGCGGATGTCACCCTGGACAGCAGGGCCTTTGATTTACCGTAATATTTCGGCTGATAAGAAAGTTATGTGCACAGAGGCGGCAGGCATTCCAGCAATGAGCAGATATGGAGGGCAGAAGGAGAGCGGCTGGAGACTGGGAACTCACAGCACACATGCAAAGGAAGCGATAGCCCCAGGAATGGCAGATTACACAGGCACGGCTCAGCCTAGAGGAATCTCTGCAATTTGGTGGCTGCACTCCACTGTACTTCAATATCACCTCACACCTCACAAATGTTCACTTGTTAGTTATACATAATTGGCCTCAACTATACAAGTGTGAAGGAAGAAGGCTCCTTGTAGCACAAAGCAACCAACAAATCAACCTTTCCTTCATACCATAATTACAAAAAAGTTAAAGTTAAAACAAATTAGGTATTTTTGGAACTTGTTGGTTTTCTATCCAGCGAGAAATAAAACGGAAAGTCTCCTTACACTCTCTGATCAAAACAGCTACTTCTAGTAGGTGAAAAAACGCACCAAAAATTGGAATTATGGCTACCTTACCCTCCCCCTCTGTTCATGAAGCCTAAGTAAGGGTGGTGTCACCATCTTTCCATCTCAAGAGAAGTGTCATCTTCTGAGATTTTGTCTTTTGTGTTCCACATAAACTTTTCAAAAGGACAGTGGAGTCCCACCCAGTGATGCAGAAGATGAGGGTAAGATTAATTCAATAGTATTTTACATATTTGCACATTTTACATCTACTAAAAGGATGCGATTTGGAGAGGGCAGCCCAGAGAGTGTGAGCGGACCTATTTTAATGGGAGGTCTACTTTATGCTTGGTATTGCTTGCATCGAAAGTGATAAAAAGTCCTCTGGAACGTGCCAACAACACTGCAACTCCCACTCGAGTATGCAAAATCCTCAAAGAGACATGCAACACTAGAAAGTTTAATTCTACAAACTGTAGCAGGTCAACAATTGTTGTGTGTTTCAACTGTTCTACCCTATACCAACAGATTTGCTTACAAATGTTACAGGAGATGTATCCACTGCTTCTGCACATTTTTGGAATTGCTTTGTAAGGCTTTTTTGAATTTTTTTTTTTTGTAGCCGATATGAGGCGAAACCAGCTGCACTTACATGGAACAGGTGTGAAAGACAGCTAAACATTTTACATTTGTGACCCTCTATGATTGGTATGAGGGTGGTCATACCTCAGCTGTGAAAACACAGAGACACAGAGAAGCACTGAGTGATTCGTTAAACAGGAATGAGAGGGGGGATTTCTCTCCTGTGCCGGAAAATAGAGCTGCCCGATAAACATAGGTTGGACTGAATGACAGGTGACTCCCTGAACCCTCCACCTTTAAATAAGATAAACAGGGCCAGAGGTTCATTTAAAAACACACATGTACAAGCATGACCAAGCATTGGTGCAGCACATCACACCAGTGACAAGCAGACAGTTTCTCAAACTGCAATATGAGCAGATGTTTATTACGGAGGATGGAAAAAGAGCTATCCAGTTCTTCAACAATTACATTTGACAAAACACATTCAGTTTATCTGGCTATAAGTGTATCCCTTACATACAAACACTGTTAAAGTATTACAAATCTAAACTTTCAAAATGTAAAAATATTTTATTACACCTATGGTCCTAATATTCTTTTGCCATGCCAAAATGTCTCTAATGGTAGCCAAGAGCAACTGCTCTTGTAACCAAATGGCCAAAGCCAGAATAAATAATTTGGCTTTTTTTTAGTTTTCAGTAGGAAGGCCTGAGCAGATGTTATGTCCTTTAGGGCAAAAGGCAGAAATACCAGCAGACCCATCTATAGGCACCTTATGCAAATCTCTTTTCTAAACTTTCCAAAATGGGCCCAATAATGTAACAGGTGACCACACTGACCAACAAAGGAGCCTGGTACTCAAAAATGCTTAACATTTTCCAATAATATTTACTGCCTAGATCTCTAAATCCATTAAATGTTTTGTTTCCCATTGGAGCTTCCTTCTGCTTATATATTTTCCCCCATATGCTCACTTGAAATTGCCTATATTTGTGACACGTTCCAATTTAAAAAAACAAAAACCTGCCCTCATTTTTTTATTATGTGGGGCTTTTCAAAAGCTTTTGAATATGCCATCTGTTCCCAAGGAAAAAAAAAAATCACTCAATAGCTGAAAAGAAAAAAGTTAATTATAAAAAGATGGAGGAGTGTTGTGACGCTCTTAATTGGCTTGTGTATGTGCTCTGTAATCAAACTTGAAAAAAAAAAACACATAGTAAAAATGCAGAACTAACGGAATTCTCTGGGAGATAAGGCCCACAGCACTCACTGTTACTACAGCTGGGTTCCCCTTGACTCCTCCACAGGAAGAACATTTAGCTGTGACCCCTGAAGGTCCCACTCAATCATCCCCCTTCGTTAATCTACCATAATGTGATGGCGATATCATCCTACGTGTTCAGACTTTCCTCCCATTAGTCTGGCGACCCATGCCTTTTTATTTTCATTCTTCTTCCAGTTGCTCTGGTGATTTTGTTATGTTATTGTTTGGGTAAAAATTGTTATTAATGAATTATAGGGTACTTATCTCCTTTGGCACTGCCGAAAGAGAACAATGTAAACAAGGGCGAGGAAAAAAAAGATACAACAAACCTATAAAAATGTTTGAAATGACAGGACCGCAATATATAAAAAATATTGCAAAACAGATACAGCAAAAACAAGATTACAATCTGGAGGTATATATTTTCTTTTGGGTGACCTCATTTATTGGAACTGTAGCAGAAACACCACAATGCTTTGTCGAAACACTTGAAAAGTGACAGGTTGATTTTGGTTGGTGATTCGGTGCAACATTTTTTAAAAGCAAAACAGACTTTGCATCACAATCTATATTTACTTCTTTCCTATCATAAATTCCAACTATATTTGATTGGTTCATCAGACCCATGGGCACTGTAAAATTTAGGCTGTAGAATAAAAGATGTACTTAACTTGCCGTTTTACCAAAACACCTTAACCATCCCCCTTGTGTCTCATAACAAGCCTTACCATAGGTCACAGGGTCTCTGCCTAAAGGATCTGTGATGGTTGGGAACAGCTGGCAAGTCATGTTGACCATGGGAAAAACATGGAGGCTTTCTAAGGACTATATCAACATGGGCTTCCACCTGCCAAGCACCCCCCAACCGTCTGGTCCTAAAGGGTGTACTAAGCCAAACATTTTACTGTTCAATTAAAAATACTTTTTATAATGATAACCCAAAAGTTCTATTCAACTTCTTCCAGTTGCTGGGAGTCATCAGACATGAAGGCCTATTGAAGCAGGTTGGGCAGATATACCTGCATAAAGTGCTCCTTTCAGTCCAACACCTGTGTGTGAGCCTATGTCGGACAAACTGACTTCCCCTTAGACAGTGTAATACAGCAGTCTTTGAAGTGCAGAGATCTTTCACCAATAACAAGGTTTAAAAATTGCTTTCTGTAACAAGTGTGCCAAGCGGCGTCAAGAAGTCTCTGTACCAAAATGAATGAAGTGATGTGAAAACTCCCCAGCTGGCTATCTGTGGTTCATATTTTTAGAGCTGTGAATAGGAGCTGTATGAACGTAGTGACTGCTAAACAGTAAGAAACACTTTTCATTTGGGCTGAGTGAAACCCTAACAGAAGGGTCAGTTAGCTTTTTCACGAAGATCGGCCACATTTCCACTACATTCTCTGGAACTTTGTGGTTATGACTTATTCTAGGTATGATATCAAGGGCTGGAGCAACAGAGTCCTTTTTAAAGAAGGCCTAAACATTTAAACAAGCTCTTTTTTAAATGGAAGCATATAATATTAAGAGCAGAAAAATCAATCTACCCTTCATGAGCTCCATCTGCCCCCATGTTGCAAAAATCTAGCCCGGAAGTAGATCTTTCTTGATCTAAGCTTGGTCTTGATGTAGAAAGTGGTTCTGGCCCCATGCAAAAACTTCATTCACCCAGAATATTTTTCAATATTTTGTAGCCTGCAACATAGATTATATAAATCCTAAATAATAATAATAATAATAATAATAATAATAATAATAATAGATTAAAATATACCTAATGTTATCTAATCTTATCACCACACTTCCTGCTATAGGGTGGCAACATTCTGTCTTTGTCCTAACAAATGTGCTGCAGCACTCAGCCTCTCAAAGAAGATTCAAATGGAATCTACAGGTAGCCCATTCAATGCACATCCAATGTCACCATTTACTCCCTAAGAAATTACATGCAGCTACAATTGGAGTGCACAAATACAGAAAGTGGCTGCTCAAAGAACCATTCCAAACTGATCTTAAAGTAGAATCGTTCTTATTGGACATTGTTGTATTCTTTTCTATACTAGAACGGAAGAATTTGACTAGGTTTTGCGCCAATGTGAACAAGTCCATCCTTTGTGCGTTATTATTCATGAGGTCCAAGGGAAAATTGGAAGACTGTTGAATGCCAAGTGTTATGTTTTGAAAAATTCAGCTGCAATGATAAATTGACCAGAGTCACCTGACTGAAGTCAGCTCTGGCACAAAGGATAACCATTCCCTTTTTCCTCCCCTGCAGCCAGTAAGGCCTGCCAAATACTCGCTGACAGTCAAAGGGAGCCATATTCAGAGGAGGAATATTGTTTGAATTAATCTGTCATCGCAGGCCTGTTGTACCTGTCATTACACACTGATTCCCACCTCCTCGAGAAGCTGACCGCCTGTGTCAGCCAGTTCAATCTTCCTAAGCGGCTTCTTTTACCGACAGTTACACAAGGTCAGAAGCACCGACTCGCCAGTTTAAAATTCAAACAAGGACCTTCTCTGTTTTGGCTGCCAAGTCCTCCCCCCACCATGCATCCATTAAGTATCCATTTATCTGCTTGATTGAAAAAAAAGCTCTTTATAAAGCCAATAATTCAGGTATCATTCTATTCAAACACCGGAATGACCTCAAGAGAGCTTTTTTTTTCCTTTAAAGCCTTTTGTTTCAGTATTGTAAGCCGTGGGCCTCTAAACCGTTTTCTCCAGAACTTGGCTTCTCTCTTGGCCTGAAAAGAAACAACATGGATGATTGTCGTCTTTCAAGAACTAGCTGAAAACTAACCCCTCGCCCCCAATTCCTCCATTATTTATTTATTTATTTTAAAGGCAAACAGGTTGGAACCATTATCCAGGCTGTGGGTGTTCTCTCTTTAGCCTGTGATTCTATGCTCTGCTTACCAAGAGGTTGACTATGTGGAAATGAGAAGCTTTTTTCCATCTAGCCAAACACTTTTTCAACTGCTGACAAACAAGTTATTAATGAAATGTTTAAAAGCTGTTAGTTTGGCTGCTCGGGACAAGAATCCAAATGAAGTGCTGTAGGACACTTCAGGAATAATGAAATACATACGAAAATCTAGGCATCCTACTGCGAGAGGACAGAATGTAGGACTAAACCTCTGCCCAAAGAATGGGCAATGGGGTTAGGAAAGCCAAGTAAAGCAAAGAAGCTAACCCATACCCTTCAATTTACAGAAGGTACAACAGACTATCTAAATTTTTTAAAATGCTGCTTGACCAAATACTTCCACGTATGGATGAACAACTCCTTTTCAAAGGAACCTCAATTAGATGTAAAATACACCATTAAACTAAGTGCAAATATATATTCTATTAAACTAATAAAAATATACATTCCTAATTTAAAGTTTGTTTTTTATCAGATGCTAATACTTTATATTTGGCATCAACACTTCCCATCTCCTGATCATGCGTTATCTAAATTAAAATAAATTCAACTCAGTGGTGTTTATTTTAATTTCAGAAAGTAGCAGGAAATGAGACTGTTGTCTCCTATAGTAAATTTGTGGAATTTTTCCCCTAACGTACAGTAAAGCAAAAAAATAACAGTTTATTGTTCCATTAGGATGCAAAAGAAGCTAGAAAAATTAAAGTTATATATTTCTAGATACTAATTGTGTAAGTGATGTCCTCATACATTTTATAAAGAATGTTTTCAGCTCCTTCCCTGTGTTTTGAAAAGAATAGTTCAATGCAAAGAAGGACAAAGACTGAAGTTTTTTTCGCCACTAATTGATGGTTGTAAGATCACTTGAAAGAAAATATGAAGAAGTGTTAACGAATCTGTATATTAACCAAGCTTTACCTCATTAAGAACAATTCTAAAGTCACATATTAGCTTTACTTTTCCTTCATGGAGACTAAACAAATATATCCAGTACTCCCGGGAATGCAAAGCTATGCCACTCATCCCCTATTTTCCCATGTGGCAGTACCAGTTCTTGCCAATCGCCCGTTCGAGTACCTAGTACGGTCTCATGGGGGCAGGGAGATTTCCCAGCCCAATGTAAGGTTCATGTCAATGTTTAAAGCTTACAAAGGGCTCCCTCTCTTTGTTAGCAAATGATGACTGAGAAGAAAGGGAATAAAGGGGGATGAGGAGGTGCAGCTTGTGGGCTAATCTATAGATTTTCCTGGAATAGGCAAAAGCATAGGATTTATTTTAAAATTGCGCAAAAAAAAAAAAAAAAAAAATACTATTCACCCTTCTGCAACTTTCGGTTTGGTTTTACCTCTCTTGTGTATATAGTTCTCTTGCTAAAGCCCATGTCATGTCATCTCCCAGGGCCCTAATCCTTTCAGTGGAAAAGCAAGGCAGAGTCCGCAGGGCAACTTACAGGATACAGCCATGCCCTGCAAAGCAAGGGGGGACTTGACCAGTCCTGAACATAAAATGCTGCTGCCGCAATGAGTAGTGGACAACTTTCCTTTAGAGTTACAACATATTATATATGGCTGTTGGTAGCAGATGAGAAAAAGTGCAAAAAAAGTTTGGTCATTTTTTTCTCAGTTGTTTTTTTAATCAAACAATCTGGGCTGTACGTTTGGAGTTTGAGGAACCATGAATTGAAGAGTCAGAATCAAAGGTTTAATGTACCGATTAAACAGCCCTGCTGCCAATATCTTACTTCCAAAATACACCAAAACTTTTGATATTAGAATGAATAACTACAAAACCCTTTAAATTGCATAACCCGCCAGTTCTTTGAATACTTCTGATGGACAAATGTAAACTTTCACCTACCAGCGACATTTTTATCAACACCATAAGTTGAAAATATTATGTGGCCAGATATGACCCCTCTAAACTATCTGGCAAATGAAAGAAATCGGTCGGGAAATCTCACCTGCTACGATCCACCCAAACAAATAGCTTGGAGTTCTCACTATTTGTGAAATCTCCTTTTAGGAAGGTAAAAGCAGAAATAGGAGGAATACAGTCAGTGGATGTCAGCTGAGGCTCAGTAATCTGCACACAAAGAATTTTTCTTTTTGTAGTCTGTGTGTCTAACATGTCTAGTGACCTTGCCTGGACCGGGAAAATCTTCGTTATCTAATGACAAAGCACGAGACACTTGTGCTGCTGCAGCAGGGAGACATTTCACAGGACACTGAATAATTCGATACGGAGTTGGTCAAGGAGACTGAAACTGACTGAAAAATTACGCCTGACCAAACAGCCGAGAAAATCCACAATGCACACACATCACTGAACTTTTTACTCCTAAGCCTCACAGTGCCCCAAGGATGGAAAGAAAAGGAATGGGTAGTCAACAATTCATATTGTTCTTCCTGAAATGCTATTGTATGCATACCATTCAAATCAATACAATGCATTTTAGAGATATATCAAGGGATGGTTGCCAACTTTCCTGCAACAAAATGACATTATGACAATATTTTTGTTCCTTTCCCAAAAAATAAAATGATCATGAAGTTCTTTTTTTTGAATAGATGAGTCTCTGCCAGTAGGCCTTGGTGTTTGCAGTTTTTTAAAGTGGTATTACTACAAACAGCTGTTTAGATGCCTTTGCCTTTCTATTGGGTAAGCCAAGACACCCAAAACCCATGACCACTTTCAATGCAATTAACAATCAGTCTGTGCCAGATGACAAGGCAACCTTAGCAGTTGATAGCACAATTGGTCAGAGCTCTGCCCCAGCCCTTTATTCCACATGGAAGGAAATGTTTGTATGCAGTTGGTGTCTGATGGGTTGGTGCATGGCAGTACAAGGAAATAGGGTGGCTTCTGTATGTCTAATATTAAGAAGTCCTTATCAATGTAAGTCAAAGGGATGGAAAAGCCAAGAATGCCACCTTCTCTAGTTGCCATTTTACCACGATCTGTAATACATGCCCAGTCCAGGTGGTATACCTTAATATTGGTTAGCCAAGTCACACAATACAGTGATGAGCAAACTGTAAAGCATATGGGTAGGCAAAGCCACCAGGAGCCTTGAACAATTCTTGCCTTTCAGGGTTTCATGTCTCCACCAGACACTCTGGAGGGGGAAGTGGAGGCATACAGGTACCTGGAGGTGTCTGCTATGTATACCAAGCTCCAGTTTTTTATTTGTATTGCATCTACATGTCTCTAACACAGAAAACTTTGTCAGACATCAACAACACATTCTTACTAAGCTTTTGTGCATCAGTCTTGAAGCATTGCTTTTGCTGACTCACAAAGCGCACCCACAGAAATACTTTGCCATATTGGATCCTCTAAGTTTAGAGTGGTAGATCATAGCCAGCACAGAGAGTGATAACACCTGAATGACATCATATATCAAAGCAAATTTAAGTTCCTCATCTACACAAACCACGGATGAATCACTGAAACCCACAGAAAGTTCCTGCTGCATCACCCTGTGCACCTTCATTCCACCCTGCCTAGCCGCTCTTCTAAACGCCAGATCAAATTTCCCCTTTATGTTGTGAGCAACTCGACATGGTGCTTTGCACTGTCTTTCACTGACTCCTTATCTCAAATGAAAAGTGGAGGAGGAATAAAAGACACAAGGACAAATTGAAGCTGGAAAGCCATATATCATTTCCTGAGAGCTGATTTCCATGAGAAAGAGTGCAGGGCTCTGTAACCAGAAATGTCAGCCTACTCATAGAGAGCAGCCATCTTTGCTTACAGCAAAAGGGATTCTGATAATTTACTAAAGTTTCAAGATTCCATACCTGTTGGGATTTCTTAGATTTTGCACATATTCATAACCTAGAGGTCAATTTATAGTGGATAACCACATTCAATTCAATACCATAATATTTTTTTCACATTATGACTTCTTTGTAAAATGCCAGCCATTGTGGTAAGCTTGCGTTGTCCTAAAAAGCATTCCACATAATGTTGCCAAACTTTTCTACTTTTTTCCTCCTATTTATTACGTTTTTAAGCACACTGTTGTGTTCTTAAATAATACAATTTTTATTTGGACAATCCTTTCCAAATACAAAGTTGGTCCCATAGCCGTAAAATGAGACTTAGAACATGGCCCCCATTATCTTCTCCATTGGATATGTTCCCTTAATGGAGAAAATGTTATTAACTATAATGTAGTCCCATACTGCTTACAGGGTAAATTTTATTCTGCAAATAAAAGGACAAAAGTACTATTGCTCCGTATTTATAGAGGAATATACAGCTTTCCATTACATTATTTCATTTTAACACATACACAGCATGAAATATGAATGATAACACAGAATTTATAAATAATAGCACAAAAAATAAATAAAACAGAATACTTAAGTGAAGATCCTACTGAGATAATAAGCGAGCTATTTAAGATGTATGAATCTGCATAATTTATTTGGAAAAGCAAAGCCACCCCATGCCAAAGTCATTTTTTCCCCAGACACGCAGAATCAACCGGTAAAACAACTCATGCCAACACCGTGTGACGCCTCTAAATGTCTCAGTCTTCAAAGTGCCCATCAGCCAGGACGCTTTACAGAAAGATGCAGGTGACCTAACAAGCACTGGCTGGGAGAGAAGCCTGCGGGGAGACGTCTGCAGGCCTCGCTGCATCCAGCTGGTGTGACTGGGGAGATCAAACCTGTCGCCTTCACAGCTGCATGCCGCATTGCCCAAGAGGGATGGAAAGATGGCGGCGGGCATACAGCTGGATGGCAAGACTGGCCAAGTAAATGCTTCTATAAATATGCAGCCGTGCGGAGGACTACGCATTAATAAAATGTCTTAAAGATTAAATGCCAGATAAAGTAATTTCATGCTCAGATCGATTTGTTCATGGACATGCTAATGTAAGTTCTGAAAACACTTAATCTGAGAATTTCTCATACACAAACATCTCTCTTAAAAGATGGTTCTAGGACCTAAATCTAAACTAAAGGCAGTTGTATTAAATCCAAATTATTACAACTCTTCAGGTATTAAAATTGTATTTCTTTCATTTCAAGCAGTCTATGCAGGGGTTCTAACTCTGTCCCTTTACCATCCATAACTAAAAAGAAACCCTTGGGTGTAGGTAGGTATACCATGGCATGGCGTCTTCATTGTCTATCTAAGCTCTGCTGTTGACAAGTCTGATGGTTGACCTCCTATCTTCAAGTGTCTAGAGCTACTGGAATATTCACTAAAATACAAATTCTGGAGAACTGTTAAGATCAATCAACAAGCAAACAATGCTAGAAGAAGAAAAAGCAGAAAAATGACAGGTGGGTGAAGCTAACATTGGTCTACTGCAATGCAAAGATGGTTGGCATTTGGATGGACGTATAGGCGTGAACAAACATGATAACCAGATTTGACTTTATGCATGGACATAGAAATAGAAATTACATCAGCATGGGTTGTTAGAGATCTAACAGGGAAATCTATTAATGTGTATTTGCCTTAAAAACCGTGTGAACATAATCAAGATCTTTACAGGTATTGGAGTACATAATTGTGTAATCTCGATATAGGAAATGCCTGAACCAAGATGCCACCCTGCTTCTTAAAACTCATTTTCACTGACAGATTAAATTAGGTGAATACTTTGCTATAGAACATTGCTATAGTACTCACACAAGTGAGAAATGTTTTGTTAAAGATGGGCAATATCGGCTACAGAAACCGGTTTAGCATTGCAAATACGTCGCTAGTTGGGTGGGCTAAATTAAATAATGTCTGGTTTTCAAACAAATTCAATCATCTACACCGACTTACAGCCAGCAAGGCTATTCACCTGAATTCTCCCAAGATGGGACCAGCCCCCTCAAGATGGAGTCACCGCGGCTCACTTTACATTAGCACAGATAATGGAAGCTTCTTTCAACTCCGGTGAGTAAATGAGCCCAAGACTTGTTTTCTGCAAACTCAGCCAGGCATTACCGCTGCCACAGTCACTTTCAATCAAGCCTTTAGAGCAGAACAAAACAAAGGAAGGAGTTTAAACCATGGGAGATTTGCGATGAATGCCGGAGTCAGGGAATGCAGATGGATTGGAGTGCTCGGCAATCGTGTTATTTTAGCAAAGTAGGGTTTAAATTTTCAGGCTGAATCTCTTCCACATCTCATGGGGGCCAGTCATAGGGGATTAATACGCCTTGTTGAAAATATCCTTTTAGGGTAAAGGAAATAAGGAACAAAAGCTTCAGAAGATGAAAGACACCAAGGACACACTGGAAAGAGGAACCTTGAGGTGTGCAAACTTGCTGGGGCTTCTACATGCAGCAGGTGTTCAGCCATATCAAATAAACAGCACAAAGCCTACTTCAACATGGAGGCTTCTGGGAATAACATAGGAGATCCCATGCACACACAGGTACACATTGAAAAGGAGGAACACACAACTGTATGATCATCCAAACCAACACACAAAAGGTACATACACCTCAAATGTAAAACAGCAGGGACACCACAGGTGCCAACCATCTAAACACAAGCCAATCAAGAACTCCTGATGGTAACCACCACAACTAAGGGTATATCCACCATCGTCTGCCTGCATCATTATCATTTGTTTCCTTTTGTTTGACATAAATGAGCTTGTTTTTAGAACCAAAGGCCCAGATTTATTATCTTTCTTCAAACGCCAACACTGAAAACACACACTATGCGCCGAACAATGCTATAGGCTTAGTTAAGGAACAATGAAACAATGTCTGATCATTTTACTGGCTACTTCCAGACTCCTCACACCCCAAGCTCATTAAATGTCAACATCAAAAACAAGTATGAAGGTCACCTAATCCCGAGAATGTGTTTGATCATCCCAATCAGTGGTTTTCAAATAAAAGTACATAGCATATGCAAAAACTGATATGGTTCTGAGTTCCTCTGTCATCACCAACCACAATATTATGAGTGAACTTACCTGGAACTTCTATAATGTGACAAGAAGATGGCCTGATGCTGGGAATTATTGTTCTTTGTATCCCCCTGGAAAGATTACCTAGCAGGTCCTTCAGAACGTCACTCAACATGCAAAGCAATGCATATTCTTTTTGAAAACAAAAAGGTATCTGAAAAGCTGACTTCCATCACAACCCAAAAAAAAGGATAATTCTTCATTTGATATAGTGGGTAGGAGGCTTTTTGGATGCGGTTAGTCTCATCATACTTCTAGTTCCTTCTCAAATTCTACTTCATATGAAGAAGCATGGCCAACAAGAGTTAGGGGGAATGGCCTGTTCTACAAAATCAGTTGTAACTGTGAAGTTTTGCACAGATGGCCCGTAGGCAAACAAGATATGATTTTCATTGCTTCATCCATTATTTTGAAATGATGAACAAACAGCTTAATTTGGGGATTTGTGATGGAAGTTAGAAGTGAAAATACCTGCCAAACTCTACAGTAGACTCTAACATTTCTAGAAATATTGGTATCCTGGTTCCAGGTTGTGTGTTGTGGTTCCTCCGGCCAGCACCTACTTTAATTCTGACCAATTAAGACAAAGAGCCAGCGCGTTGAACCAATAAATATAGTTAGAAATAAGGAATCCGATACTCCTCGAAGCGGGTCAATTTCTGCAGGATCTTCATCAGCAATGGATGCAAGTACTCCACATCTTCTTCGCAAGGACCCCTTTATTGTATACTTTTTGTTAAACAAAGTCTGAAATAATCTGTGAATACTCCAATCTCTTACTGGAATTATTTTAGGTCACTTGACAAACAGAAGATAAAAACTTTTAATTAAGTAAAGATTTGCTAGGAGTATCAGCTGACGGGGACTTGTGTTTTTTTAAACTCTCACTTGTATGACAGCACCTTTCCACAATGTTGTTCTATGTAACCGAAGCCTCAGAAAACACAGGCTGTGGTATCCACAAAACTTATCAAGTATTGCAAAGAACGCAATTCAGAAAAAAACACAGCCCACACATGACAAAGGACAGCTGGAGCCATATAACAGCATAAACAAAAACTTTCTTAAGTAACAATAATTTAAATGTTCTTTTTCCTAAATTTAGGAAATATTTACCTTCTGTCCGTAACCATATTTTATCATTAAAATAAAGAATTAATGATAAAAGAAATCTACTGAAAATTTAGTGTGTTGTAGGTTGTAGATAACACAAATGCAATGCTTAGCATCTCTGCACAATGTTCTATTGAGGTGGCACTCACTGACCTCCATGTTTAATTGACTACAAATGTTAATGACACAGTTGGGCTTTGTATTGTATAGTACAGTTCACTGCCAAACCACCTTCCTGTGCCGAGAGAAAGAAAAACAGCATCAAAAATGGATTCCTGGGCAGTGAAAATAATTCTAATTGGAGTGCTGCTTGAAATGAATTTCAGATGCTGCAGCTTGTACCTGTGTGAACGCCAGCGAGCCTGAAAACACTGCACAATCCAATCCTACACACTGCGCCTTTGTCTCTCGAGGAAACGTGCAATTATAGTGAAGAACGCAAACATATCAAACTGAAATCAGGACGAAGTTCCCTGTGATTACAGTGTAGCAATCGTGTACTGTTTGTAAAACAGTAAAGCTTCATTTGTAAATGACACTCCAACCATATAGAAGGGAAAAAAAACAAGAATAATACAAAGCAAGACTGTTAGCCGTGCAGGGTAAACTGCAACATGGGCCACACAATGGAGGGACAAAGAAATGGGGGTGGTGTGGACTTTTTAACAGGTTCTTTTAAAGTGGCACCGTGTCTTACATGTGGGTTAAAGCAGAACCCAAGCTTTCAGTCTTGTTGTACAGGCTCCTCTCCTATACGGAAATTGCTTGTTCTGATTTTACTGCAGTCAGCTTTTCACAGTGTGCAATAGAAACTGAAGCTTAGCATCATCTAGGTCTTTTCTTACTAGCTTGTCTTTAGATAATCTCATTCATTGGATTTTAGTGCTCTGATCATGGAGGGCCAACATGACATGTGGACATAACCTATGGCAGCCTGCAAGATGCAATGATCTGCCTGCATTGCCTTGAATCCTTCTAAAGCATTGGAGATCATGAATGCTTACCTATATGGTAGGCAGCAAATTCTGCTGCCCGAAGTGGTGCCGTGTCCAGTAAAGTCCACAGAACTGACATTCTTGGGAGTGTTGAATGCTTGTGTTCCCCAATGTACTCAACAGTTCCTCCCAACCTTCCATTTGTCATTAATTTGTCCTGGAATATTGTAGTCGTTGGAATAAGGAACCACAGACTACAGCACCGGATGTAGGCATTCAACACAACCTGGGTGAATCCTGAAGACTTTTCTGGAGAATATAGAATTTGAAAGCAATGATGTTAGGTCTTACTGTACCCCAAAAAGATAATTATTCAGAGTACAAACAATATTTTTTTGTTGGGAGTCAACTAAGACACAACTTGTATTCCCTCTCCATACAGGTAACCTGAACCTCAGCCAAGACAATTTAATCCTTACTTTAAAAAAACGAATTCCATGGAAAAAAAGCACTTCACACTAATTAAAGTAAGGTCATTTCATAATGGCTTGAAATAATTAAGCATACATCCTTTCCACAGTGCTCCCATCAAAATATTTTCTAAATGAAAGCCCTTTTGGTACAAATTAAATTTTAAATGAAAAGAACACAATGGATCGAATGTTCCCAAGCAGCTGAATCAATTTTAATTCAGGGGGTAATATTTTCATGACATTTTCACACCCCCTTCTAGCCTGCATGTAACTGAACACCTCAGGCCCCTATAAAGACTTCTCGGAGCCCCAGACATTTTTTTCCCATTCAATCAAATAGAAGGTACGACAGGAAATCCTATTTGTGTTCAGTCACTACCTGAAATATTCCACACGCCAACTCTCGTTACAGAAAGCAAACCAGTATTTTCTATGCTCGGGAATGTAACAGAAAAGCGCTGGGGTTGCACCTCATATCTGGCCTTAATTTACTTGACATAACCAACACTTTGTACATGAGCCAAATGCTACAGGTGTGAACAATTAGCGCAAACCTGGAAGGCGTTTGTTACAATTCACCAGTGGAGAGCCGTGAGCTAATCCCTTACTTATGAGGGCTAATAAAATGGCAAAACCTACTTTGAGATAGGAGCAACATGGACCCACTTCCTAACATGTGTTTTGGTAAAGAAAAAAAAAAATACAATGGGCTAGTATGGTCCAAGGATACCTGGAACATGATAAAAATAATACATTTATGTTGGTCTTCACATCTGGTTGACCAATCTACTGTGAGGAGCATTTTATTCATCATGTCTATACAGCACACACCTTTGGTGAAGAGAACAATAGAAATTCTAATTTTCTAGCACTGTAAACACTTGATTTTTCAAGATTCACTCCTAATAATAATATTATTACTACACAGTATTTATATAGCATTATGATATTACACAGCGCTGTACAAAGTACAAAGTCGTGTCACTATCAGTCCCTCAAAGGGGCTCACAATATAATGTCCCTACCATAGTCATATGACATTTACACAGTCTAAGGCCAATTTTAGCGGGAAGCCAATTAACCTAAGTGCATGTTTTTGGGATGTGGGAGGAAACCCACGCAGACACGGGGAAAACCTGCAAACTCCATACAGATAGTGTCCTGGCCGAGATTCGAACCTGAGACCTAGCAATGCAAAGGCAAGAGTTCTACCTCTGGGCCACCATGCTGCCCACTCTCTTATGGCCTTAGACGATCCCTAGCAGCCAGTCATGACCCAGTCTTGGAAGCATATACATGTAACAAGATGTACCCTAGGCAACATCCCTAGTACCCTAGTGCAGGTAATATTTTTAAGGAACAAGGAGAGAAGTCACTAGGCAATACACTCTTCACATCTTCATACACAAGTATTTATTACTAGGATCACCCAAAGATGAGCCAGCCATGGACATCCCCCACTTAGCCTTCCAAGGAAGCCCAACTGATTGTTGACATAGAACAAGAATTACGTCTCTTCTATGTTCGAAAACAAATATATTTTGTACTCCAAAATGGATAGAGAGGGCCAGAAGGGAACGTATTTATTTTAGGTCCAATTTTACATCCCTATCTCTTTGCTGTTTAGCAGGGTGATCTGTTGGCCTACATTGAAGAGAACAATATTTAAACTATGATCACGTTGAGTTTTTGCTTCTCGGACCCTAAAAAATAATATAAAACATAAGGATCTGAAGATACATCTTTCACATTTATATGTGCATTTTCATTAATATGAGCAAGCAGGGAACACTCAAGAGTGCAACCACCGAGCTTAAGAGGAAATGTGACTGCTTGGGTTTCTAAAGAAACCTGGTTGTTAATTTGATAGTCTTTTCCCGATGCTGAACCTGCCTATCTTTTGCTCCTGCACTTATCTGCTCTGTGTTTTAGCGTGGTGATTTGCTGGCCTACAATGATGAGAACAATATTTAAGGTGAGGCTATGATTGTGTTAAAGCATTGTTTCTTAGACACAGGCCTAAAGCCCAGTAATTGCCTCTCAGTATCCTTTGTTTGTGAAGTGACAGAATGAACAGCTGGAGGCAAGCAATGTGTTTTCTGTCAAAAGAAATGTTCAGAGAGGACAGCGAGACCCCCACGACAGGAACCTGCCCTGTTGTTCTAAAACCTGCTAGGAAAGGGTGTCAGGGCTACTACCCTTGACCTTAAAATACTCTCTCTTTCTGTTCAACCGCCTAATTACCCTGCAGGCCCACAAATCTTCTGCGTGACGTGGTCAAGATGTTCACTACAACACTAATATTTATCCTTTTATCCGAGAGCAATCCCAGACACCCTGCTGAAGAGTGAAGAGAGGTTTATTTAGAAAGGTCATACTGTGTGCGCGGCTTTTACAAAAGATGTATTTAGACGGAGGTAAAACTAGGAGTTTTCGGGAGCGCAGCACCTTGTTCGTATTATCGTGCACTTTTACAGAATATGCCCTGGTCCAGGCAGTCTTAACAATCATGCAAGACTGTTTGCTTGTTTTATTACAGAAAAAAATTGCTTCTGAGATCTAAGGCTGAATCCTTTTACATCAACTAAGATATAATGCTACAGGCAACATTGCCTGTTACACAAAGTGAATTAAAATCTAAGCCTCTGGCCATTTTGATTAAATTATTCTTTCAAGTCTACTATTTGCACTGCAGACTTTCTCTTATTTCCTGATGTCACTAGGAGAGGAGAGGACAATTTCTCCAACGGAGACAGAGACAGAAATGATTAGTTGAGTGAAGCCCTGCATCAAGATTTTTGTTGCTTGAAACTATCTTCCATGATTTTTTTCAATGACCATAGAACGGACGAGGCACAGCATTGTTTTATTCTTTGGAGAGGGAAAGGGGGGAAGAGTAAGTGGCACCCTATTGTGCTATCCATTGGAAAGTACAATGGTCACCCATGTTTGGTTGTCCATCGATCCACCAGGAATGTCGGAGGACCACTGTAGACATGCCGGATTTTATCCCAAACACGACCTTCCATTTTGGGCGACAATCATCTGATAAGTGTACATTACTTAAGAAAGTCTTTTACATAGTTCTATGCAAGATTCCCCTCACATCCTATCCTCCATAGTGTAAAACCCTCCACGTTGCAATATAAACCTTCAAAGTATGTTACACTTACCTAATCTATACAGTAGTTTCAGTTTAGCAACCAATAACCACACAAAACTAAAGCATCAACACCATTTGTAGTTTTTCAAGCCAACTGGCACAATTTGTCCATCACCGAAACAAAAATGTTCCCGCAGTGATATTATAAGGCGCATATAGATAAATAGAAGAAAAAATAAAACATGTAATAAAACTCCTGGCTGGTCTGTAATAAAACTTTCAACTAGCAGTAGCGATTTTGGGCACTTCATTCCCCTGGTTCCCTTTGGAGAAAAGTCTATGCCTCATAATCATGTTATTGTTCCCTGTAAATGGACCCAGACTCTGTAAACATGCTTGGAGGTGGAAAGAGAGTTCAGTGTGTGTCTTGTTTTAAAAACAGTAAATTATGTTAATTCATTTCCTCTGGCCAAACATTGGTAATAAACCTAAGGGGGAAAAAGGGCGGACAGAATAAACAAGAGTCAATTACACGGGCACTGTGCGAGTCTTAACAAATGCCCCTCATCCCCCACCACCCCCAGTCCGGCGCTGTATAAAAATAAGGACCTTTCCATGATATTATGACTGTGGATGGCTTTCACACTGATTTCTTTTCAACACGGTAATGGAGTGCTGCTTTTGTAACACAGGAGGTATGTTTGCAGGACCTGATCACTGAAGTTGATTGTGGTTAAATATGAAGTAGGTGTGACTTGTATTCACCAGGCAGACCCTGAATCGCTTCCATCCACTTACACTGGGGCCATAATAAGGAAAGCACATTTGTAAGGGGAGACAAGGCAGCATGCACTGACTGGCGGAACACAGACACAATGTCGGGGATTCGATCAGTGTTACAGAAGGCTGAACATTAACCACTTCGTAAAAGGACAAATTCATGGTTGGGCCGGCAACAAATTTTGGTCTCAACTGAAACACAAATAGCAAAGCAAGTTCCTGGGCGATTTTAGATGCATGATCGATCAAAGCACAAAGACAAGTACTACAAATTTGTCCTGTTAACCTCAAAATCCATGGCATTTTTTTTTTTTAGGACCAGGCAAGCGTAAGTGATTTAGCAATCTGTCATATTTGACTTTTACATGCCTGATTTAGGAGCAAGCTGATGTCAGGAACTAGTGTACATGGAATATTATCAGAAATGGCAGACCTATAAATTCATCAAGGCTGGAGACTGGAAGGACAATGGACTTGTGTAATGGCCAAGGCCGAATTCATTCAGGCATTGAGGCTGAAGAGAGGGAGAGCCAGTGAGATGACAGGGGCTGGCAAGCAATGAATGCACCCATTAGGACTCCCTCACTACTAAGATAGCTAATTCACACATATTGGCCCATTCACTCACAATTGGTTTATAGCTACTGTGTCTCTTTCAATCAAAACCGGTTAGCAAAACAAACATCTTTTAAATGTCATGCTGGGCCGCAATACCAAATCGAATTCATTTACAAAATAAAGAACTTGATCATATTATGGCTCTAATTGCTCTCTTTGTCCGTTTTATTTACTACTTGTCCTGATAGCCCCCATAAACTTGCTCTGGTTTCTGTAGTCAGTCAGCTCCCTGTTTCCTATTCAGTGCACGTGGAGTCAGTCACGGGTCTCTGGAACAACCAGACAACGCTTGGAACAGGCTACATTAGAAAAGCAGCTGAGCATGGCCATGGATGTTAAGATGGCACGATCGTAGCGTATACATAAACGCTTGTATTGGCTAAGAAAACGGTGTATGTGCTCCTGAAAGAACAACTAGACTCTTTCCCCTGGAACGGAAAGGTTGCAAATCAGACACACAGTACAACCCAACCACAGTCAGACAGATTTGGGACAGTCATCCAAAGTCTACTGGGTATCTTTACAGCAAAACCGTGGGTTTGGTCATCCAAGGCAAAGGAAAAAGTTAAATTTAATGACAACCCAACCAGCAGCTGTTGGAGAATACCCAGCCCTTTGGACTATCATTGAGCAACTTATTCCCTTACCTGTTATGTGACAGAAATGAAACATGGCTGATCAGGCTGGAGGGTTGGTATAGGCTTTGGTCTGCAAACTGGACTTTACCAAAACATGAATCCTTTTTGGAACAGTAAAACTTCAACAAGGTGCCATAAATTTCTGGGTTTCCACACTAAAGAGACCCAATCATAACATTAATCAAGTCTACAGGAAACAAATCAGTCAGTGCAACATTACCAACCTTTAACAGTGCATTAGCATAGGTATGAAGTGGCTCCATAAGTTGCCCAAACAGTATTACCAAATCCCCAACTTACTTAATTTGTTGCCTTGAGTTTCACTTCATCGCTATATGTATACATACATATCAAGTCGATTTTCCACCAAATCTTGGAAAAACACTAAAATGACTCAATTACCTGAACAGGAAAAGCAGCAAAAACAGAGTCAGCATGTAAAGCGCTTCTGCTTGCCAAAGCTTCCCTGGCATTAAAAGTGAGGACCAGAAAGTATGACTCGAATTATATCTGTGGCTAACAAAAAAACATTCAACACAGCAGCTACTTTGTTTCTTAACATTACAGAAACTTCAGACCATCCTCAAAAGCCAGCTGAACCGAGAATCTTATATTTTGTTTTTTTACGCCACTTACTGCGCCGTACTCTTGGCCATGTGACACCTCAGATTCCTCCGAACACTTGTGAAGTGAAATTGCCAATGGGAAAAAAAGAAGGGGGTTTTAAAGAAAGGGAAAATAACTTTGCCGATTGCCAAGATTGAAACCGCTTTTATTTCTACTGTTACGCAGGGAAGAAAAAAAACATATATAACTTAGGAGGAAACAGAATAGGCCTTTTCGTGATCTTTCTGTTCCCAATTTAAAGTTGTCCATTTTTTTCATGGAATTAAAAAAATAAGTTCACGCCATTAAAGAAACACTCCAGGCAACTGATAGAAAAAAAAGTTTTGTTGGTTTTGTCCTTTTTGAAGTGTTTTCATATTGTATGGCTACCTTCGTAAACCCCAAAACACTCATTTCCTGATGTTATATTCAATTCTTTGACAACTCATCCTATGCTGCTGGTGGATGCAGCCAAATGTAGAGTACTCCATGCACCATATTCTCCATCAGACCACATCACAACTTACAGTAGACTGTTACTGCACATTGCCGAGTGATCCAAATTTGAGAAAGGGTGTTGGGGCGCCTTTTAGGTCCACGTATGATTTTTGTCTTATTGTGGTACATTAAGCAGCCTATTAAAATGAATGGGCTGCCTTATTGCACCACAATTTTATGCACAGGAATCTTAAAGCACTCCAATGGACCCAAGATAAAAAAAACGAGCTCTAATGAACATCTATAGTCCAGAGGGTTCATTTACAGCTGAAACATTTAGAAGCTGCTTACTACGTAACCAAGTTGTGATCCAGGCACGCCTGCTCCAATATATGGCTAGCATTGGAAGACGGAAATTAATGGCACTATATTGCACTATAAATAGGCCCAATAAAATAAAATTCGTTTTCTAAACGTTTTAATCTAAGGACCCAAAAAAGGAAAATATTTATCATACTTGGACCCAAGAAGGGAACTAAAAGTAATGATCCACAGAGCTTAACACAGAAATTTTTTTAAGCCGGGTGGGAAGAAATTGAAGCCCATGAATTGTGCCCCAACTCTTCAGTAACCACCCAAAAACAGCCGGCTGGTTTCTGAAAAGTGCCGGGTGGTGCACCCAGCTAAAATGGGCTGGGGAGAACACTGATCCATTTTGCTTTAGGCTTCACGTTAAAGTGGCAACTTATTAGAAATAAACTCACAAACCCATTCTAACGAAAGTTTGAAAAAGGATAAAAGTAATAATGAATGAGTGTAAAATTACAGTTGGAATAAAAGTTTTGTCATCAGTATTATTATTATTAATAATAATTATTATTATTATTATTAATATAAATTATTATTATTTTTTTTTTTTTTTTACTTAGCCTAGAAAATTCAGGAGATTCCACTAAACGTTCTGAAAAGCTTTCTTTTTATGAAACAAGAATTCTATGTAATTTGCAGCTCTGCAGAATAATATGTTTCTGTACAGATACAAAGGACGGACTGTGTAATCAGGGCAATCAACCAAACACTATACAGCTGATGTTTATTTGACTCGGAAAAAGGAGGGGGAAATTAAAAAAAAAAAATTGTGAATGGACAGAGCAGCAGACAGCCCCCATTAACTTGTTAAACGCCACTTGTGATCCCGCTCCTGAGATTTGCTTTCCACAAAGCTTCTGGTGTAGACTGATACTTGTGGGCGCGGGAAGGAGCCGCTAGGTAACTCGAAGCCGAACTGGCAAGCCGGAGATGCCAAAAGGCAACTACTGTATACCGAGGGCCAAATCAGGTTATCCACGGGCATGAGATTAAGCAAACCAATAAAAAAAAAAAAAAGTGGCGGTCGTTTTTCACTTGATGAATACCATCTGTTGTGCTTATTTGAGGACAGCGAGACACCAGCGGGGTTGTCAGTTTCTGGTAAGGCATGTAGGGCTGTGTGATGTCATGAGAAATGTATTTTTAGACATTAGAATAATGATACACTCTTAGCCCATATGTATTTAAAGGGGAACTCCTGCAAACATGAACTGCTATTCTGTGCACAATAAAGCTGATAAAGTAGAAAAAAAAGCCACCTAATTCGTAATTTAAGTATTAGATCATTCATTCATTGTAGGCAGATTTATGGGGTTTGCAGTGTGCCAGGAGTGCAGCTTCTTGTTGCAAGATGGCGTACAGTGCAGCTTCCATATCCCATGCCCCGGGAAGGGTTGGGAAGGCTGTAGTTGGCCAAGCCCAATACCTGGACCAGGGAATGCAAGAGAAGAGTGGAGCTATCATGGTTCTGCGCTCATCCAGGGTCAACATATGCTTCCAGATCTTACAAAAGGACATAATCATGCAACTTCTGGTGCCTGTGAATTTTTAGTAACGCCATGATATGTGGTTCAAAATGCATTTTGTACAGCAGAGACAAGGTAATCAATGCATTGGGAATAGAAGTATTCTCTCTAGAATTTTTTTAAAGCTAGATTAAAGAAGATGGAAGGCAGGTGGTGGCCTCCTGTATTGTGACCCAACTTTTTATTAACTACCTAAATACAGGGAGAAGTGCTGGGTGGTGCGCCCGGCTAAAAGGGGCCGGGGGGAACACTGAATAGTCACATGACCAGGTACCAAAAGGATGCACTGATCCCTGTATTAGATCAAAGTGCAAATTCAGCAAAGAAAAAGGAGATTAGCCAAGTGGTTAAAACCATATCTGGCTTTTGAGTCAGCCTTCTTGGTAGTGACAGTCATACTTTTGAAAGATAACCCACGCAGTATTGTGTTCACCCAGCCAATAACCTAATCAGCTCAAATGACAAACTGTAGCCCAGTTCCCATGCTGGTTAAAAGGCATCAATTAGATTATACTGTATACATCTGTGCTGCCTTGAGTGCACATTAAACACCTCCTGCAAAAACAGTTGCCTTGGCAGAATGTATTACCGGACGCTTTTTTTCAATTATTAAATTAAGCATTAAACAGACTGCATAATGCAGTAACAGCCGTGGCAGTGTTCTACTAAATGCCATGTTTATCTGCAGTTCAGCGCTCACCTTTTAAAAAATCACTTTATAGCGTGCACATAACACGGTCACACGTTTTCTTGTCTGGGGAGAGCTAAACATGTCCTTTGAAATCCACCCTCGATAAACAAAAAAGGAAAAATGGCAGACGTTTCCAAATTAAGAAATCCCAGACATGTTTTTATTTCACTCGACAGGTTTTAAGACCTACACAGAAACAACATCTTAAAATTTAATGGAATATAGGTTTGAAAACATAACTGCATTACAGAGATGAAAAGAAAAAGATGGAGTATGACTCAAAACAATCCGCCAACCGGTTCTACCTACTGAGCGTATAAAAACAGACAGCATGTGCACAAATCAGATGGAATTCTCGGCATTTGTATCGGACACCTGCAATGCATGTTTATTCAATCTGAGCGGATTATTGAAATGATGAAATAACTAGTTTAAAAGGTCCAGTGAAATGGTAAATTTTTTTCCATTTACTCATACATAGGGGTTTGCTAGGAATCTCATTAAAGAGCTGAAGCTTTGTGTGGGCTGAGGCCTTTTCTGAAATCAGCCCTAAAGAGGTCGCTCATGGAAGTGCAGCCATCAAACAGGCAAAGGAGCACTCAAAACCCAACTTGCCTACCCGTTTTCTTCTGTCTTCTGAAACCCTAACTACTTCCCACCACTCCATATCCCCCCTCCTACTGTATGATACTTTCCCCACCTCCTAGATTGTAAGCTCTTCAGGGCAGGGTCCTCTCCTCCTCCTGTCTGTCATTTGCAACCCCTATTTGTTGTACAGCACTGCCTAATATGCAGGCGCTATATAAATCCTGTCTAATAATAATAAGAGGTGGCTTATGGAAGTGCAGCCATCAAACAGCCAAAAGAGCACTCAAAACCCAACTTGCCTACCCGTCTTCTGTCTTTTGAAACCCTCACTACTTCCTACCATTCCATATCCCCCCTCCTATTGTGTGATACTTCCCCCACCTCCTAGATTGTAAGCTCTTCAGGCCAGGGTCCTCTCCTCCTCCTGTCTTTCATTTGCAACCCCTATTTATTGTACAGCGCTGCGTAATATATAGGCGCTATATAAATCCTGTATAATAATATTAATATTCAAACCATTGCCACTTGCATGCATTTATACTGCAGCAGCACCCAAAACAGCAAATGAATGTCAATGTCTAACTGCAAGAAATAAATTTATTACCCTTTAAATCAAAAAGAAAATAAATGGTGGGTAGTAACTGAATGAAATCAATCAGATTCCTGATTACTTCAACTAATGGTACTAGTAAATCACATATGTGTTGGTAATAGGGTAGAATCCCCCAAATAACAAGCACCCCAAATAAGAAGCTTGCAGTAAAATAACATTTTTCTAATGACATCTGGACTAGAATATCATTATTCACCACACCATCATCTATAGGAATGCAGCAGATAAACTGAGAAGAGGTGAAAAGGAGAGTTCATGGTTCTAATCTCAAAGTAAATTATCTGCTTCAAATCTTATCATTTGTTTGACACTAATTACAAGACTGGATAAGCAAACATTGACCCCTGGGGCCTTGACTGGCTGCTGAAATTGTTGGCAATGGCCAGGTCACAATGGCTCCTGTATCAAGCAGAGAACTAGGCTGCCTATGGGCTTCAGAAAAAGTTATCACTCTACCTAAATACAATTGGGACTCCAAATGATATTCCCTGTAAAAGTCTTAGATCTACACAATCCATGAGACTGCTGGTCGCCCTACTGGTTCCAAAGACCCCATGACGTTTACGATGAAAGTAAACAACCTAAAAACCAACCAATTCCAAATCTGGATTCATTTTTCAACCTTAGATGAAGTTTTATTGTTTTACGTTGTTGGCAACACAACAGGTTCAATCCAGGGGTATTTGTTATTGGTAAGTATGGAATATAGAAATATTTAGAAGACAGTTGAAAATGAAATTATTTCTCTTTTTGAATTCAAAAAACAAGATTGTATTCTCCGAAATCAGTTGTATTTCTTATGCAATGTAGAAAACAAATTATATAACCACAGTCCCTTCCTCAAAAAGTTTTCACCCTTATTCTCAATGCCTATTGTGGCTCCCCCAGGCCCATGAATCACCAAAGACAGTCGGGATCGCTAATCTAATGGATCAACACTGAATCCAGCAAACTTCGTAAAAAAATTCCACTTACAGGAGGAACAATAAAAGATGATTTTACACCACCCACAGAGCAAGGTGTAATTAAGGGAGATGTTTCTCATGTCATAACACATCTGTCACATATAGAAATAAATTATGCAGACATGCCAAATTAAAAAAAAAAAGAATGTATACCTGTCATATACAAAGATGAAGCCATGTTGTAAGCTAAACCTGTATTTCAGTGGCATTGCCAAAGACTACCCCATAGGCCAGGTTCAGAGCACTTTGTTTATTGCCCGGGTACCTACTGTCAAACATTGGGCACCTAGGAGAGGTAACTGGCAGTACCCAGTGTGGTCTGCATGTTTTTATTCCACATTTATTATTTTTGCAATGAACTTGCTTGCACAAACTGTTCACAAAAACACAAATAAATCAAATAAATGTACAGCACGGCTACCACCTCCTACAAATATAGAAATCTACATTAACATATAAAAATGGTTTCCAGAATCTGAGAATGCAGACGGCTTACAATTGGCCATCTCACTATACTACACAAAGTCCACACAGCGTGCAATATGCTTTACTCCTTGTGAGCAAACGCTTTTGTAACATCTATAAACTAGTAAGAACAAGCCCACTGAGTTTACCAAAGGATCACAATGTGAGCCTTTCTCCGGGGTTAATCAAGCGAATGAATCTGGTGAGAAAACGGTTTTGCAGCACCCAGAATGGATGAAAGGAACCAGCTGAGCTGGGAGAAGAGAACTCGGCACAATCACATCCTGGTCTGTGGGAGATACATGGAGCCCTGAAGAGGACCTGTTGCTGCTGCTAATGTACAACACTAAAGGGGTCCTGGAAATAAGGCAACCGGGATCATTATAAACTAGATTCTGTCTGTGAGAGGAAGAAAAGAGAAAGAGACACAGAAAGAAGAGGAAAGAAGAGAGAGAAGGATGAGGAGGGGAACAAGAGAAGAGAGACAGAGAGAAAAAAAGAGAAAGAAAAAAAAATCAGAGAGAAAGAGCTTAATAGAGAACAAGAGAGAAAAAGAGGAATAAAAAAATATTGAGGTATAAAAGAGATAAAGGCAATGTATTTAGCACTTTGCATTACACAGTGTATTACAAGAAATGAAATCCACATTTGAAAACTAAAAAGGAAATCTCCGTCTTTGTTGGAGCAGAGGTCAGCTTATTCATACAAGTTCTGGACCCAGAATAAATAAAACAAAACAAAATAACGGCATGAAAACCACAATCAGCACTGCCTGGGGTCAGCAGCCTGTAATTATGGCGGCGCAGTATATATTTTAAAAATCCATTGCAAAGACTTTAATGATAGAAAACATCTGACTAATTTGTATTAATAAAGCATGGGTTATATTTGTAGCTTTCAGAGAACTAAAAATACCCTTTCAATGAAAGGCTCCACAACCTGTGCAAGATGATCACCATCCACATCCAACCACAGGGGCCATTATTACAATATTATTCATTGCTTTTATGGTATTACTTATGATGATTTTTTAAACATAAACATGATTTTTTTTCTTAAAGAGAAAGGAGAAGATATTATAGTATGAGGTTGCCTTTAATCCTACACCTTTCCAAGAGCAATTTGCTAAGCCTTGATGACATAATTACTTTAATGACACTGATCAGGACAGATAAGCCTTTCTCTAAAGTTTCCTTGTTCTGCATTGATCCTGCTGACCTCCAAGTCACTGCTGAATCCTGTAATAAGTGGAGGTCAAAGTAAGGATCCAGGGAGAGTGGGGACACCGGAGACTGATACTCCCAGAAGAGTCAATTCCAGCAGAATTTCCGGCCAATGGACTACATGGCAAACAAATATTGTGCACCACGTGGCCCTGTTCTTGGGGCCGTAGTACATTGGTAAGGTGGCATTCGGTGTGCAATAATGGACCTGTGCACGACAACACATTTGCAGAGACATTCCTGCTCTTGGATGACAACACTCGCCATGATGCATCAGGACAATAGAAACAGGACTACAGTATGCCCACCCTTCATTAGCCTCCTCTCCATATCCAAAAGGAGAACAGTATATAATTCTAAAAGAAAACTGGCAACAATGTAACTATTAAGAATGCAAGATCAGATTCCAAGAATCCTAACAAGACACTGCTTACACTTTAATAATGAGAATTATTAATATCACCATGATTCATTTTACATTTTTATATTTTTTAGTAGGTCATTGTTAAAAATAATTTCTTCCTGCCTATAGAAGGTACCCAGCACATATTTTACTGCAAGCCAACAGCTGTTCAGTAAAGCTGTGCTGGCAATACGGGGGATTCAATCCTGTGCGGGCTACAAGCGACACAACGCCAGGAATGGGCTGCAGCGGACGTTGTGTCTACCAAAGCACCAACTGCAGCCGTGTCCCATGTTGTGTCTAGCTGAAACAGAACGTGCAGCACTCTGCCACAAAAACAACACCGCGCCGTTCTCCCTCCTCACAGCTCCCCTCTGCGCCGGCACAGGGAGTCACCGCCACAAACTATTTCACACGTGCCTCCAATACATTCTGGATGCAGGGGGAAAAAGTGCCAGGGAAAATTAAACAAGACTGTGCAGGGATAAATTGTAGGGTACATGTGTTCAAGAAACGGACAAAAGATCTTTTGTCGTCCTTTTCCCCCCCAATTCAGTACCAGGTACTAGCAGGATTAGTCACTGCGTGCTCCCAGGAGACAACACACAAGTAACTGCAGCAAAATCCAGAAAAAAGGGAAAAATATTTAATGGGATCTTAAATGTTATTTAGAGCTACAGATTATTCTTATATACATCTAGATTTGTTCTGTTTCATTACAACTTTTTATTTAGAAAGCAACAACATAGTATGTAGCACCGTACAATGAAAAAGACAAATGTACAGTACAAACAACGACCCTAGCCAACAGAGCTTACAATCCATGCCATGGTAGCCCACAATATGGTCAGGGCTAGGGATCAGGGGAAGCATACGACTAAGCAAAACATCAAAAGGAAGAGGTAAAGTAAATATAGATAATATAGGGCAGGGGTGTCAAACTTTGGCCCCCAACGTCCTTTTTTTGGCCCCAAAAGGAATCCTATGAACTACAGCTGGCCCGGCGCTGCATTGAAATAGCGCCGCTACTACAATTCCTGGCATCACTCACGTCTATTGACCAGCGGGCTTTCTGCCTATATGTGGCCCCGCATTGAACTGTTTTATAGACGCAAATAATGCCGGGAATTTTAGTAGTGGCGCTATTTCATTGAAGAGGGAGTTCCAGCGGCGGGCCACTCATAAGATTTAGCTCCGCATTGGCCACGTCTGGCATTTCCAGCACTCCCCCTCAGCTGTACCTTTCCTTGCTACTCCAAGGCGTGGACTTGAATGGTTGGATTTTCATAGAAGAATATTGTTATTATTATTGTTAGCCTGTGCAAAAAGGTTACCATTGAAATTTTACTTAGAAAGCTACAAATAGAGAAAAAGCCATAAGATTTTTTCTGAAATAAAATTAAAAAAAAAATGTATGCCTTTCTCTAATATAAGCTTGTTCCAGATTGAATGGGAAGCAAAACCTCTTTGTTTCCATATAAAAAGGGTTCATATCTAATGAGAAGGAAAAACTTCTTCAATTTCTTCATTAAACTTCAAGGTTGGCCCGCAACTTTGTCCAAGTTTTTAATTTTGGCCCTCTGTGTATTTGAGTTTGACACCCCTGATATAGGGTACACTCATATATAGTACAACATTGAACATTAGTTATTATTGTAAAATGTCCGTAAACTCATCCTTGATGGAACTTTTACATTTTCAATAACTTTCCCATAATAAATCACAGATTTGTAACCATTGTAAAGCACCAATATGCCACAAGCTCCTATAACCTACCAGAAGCAGCGCTGGGTGCCAAGGCTATTAGAAGAGCCTCTCAAGTAGTCTGAAAACAGCTGCAGCACCAGAGGCAGCTTACACCTGCTATAAGAAACGCCACCAGACTGGCCGTACGAATCACTTTCAGGGATTTATAAGAGTTAAAACCATTTAATGCAAATTCCAGCATTCCAGCTAAAACGCCATCATTGAGAGCTTGCAGATCAGGAAACTCGCTACAAATTATGCAGCAATTTTCAGCACCAAAACACAACACTGAGACAGAGCCAGATGTGCTATTTTTTTTCTTTCCTCTCTGTTTTATTTAGTTTATGTCCCATTTCAATCCTGACAATCTGTGGATTTTCACACTTTTGAGAAGGACGATTCAGTACTTTGCACCCGCCGGGCAAAACATTGTAAGCAGGTTGTGGATGGGGGGTGGGCAACTTGGCTAAAAGACCACAGATCATAACCTAACGGCTGGAATTCAACAACATGGCATGGCTTTAGTGTTTCCTAAATTCTAACAGTCATGCACATGTGCAAGAAAAAATAAGACTCCCGGTATTGATATCATAGAAGGGAGCATTTACAACATAGCTCCAACATACTCCCAGTGATATTAAAGAAGGCAATGAAGGTACTGAAAAGCATTGTAGCCATTATGATAAATACTGTAATTTAGGGAAGTGTGAGGGGTAGAGCCATTATGGACTTTTACAGGAAAAGTCAAGATTTACTTTGAACTCCAGCTAATTCTCTGCATGTACAACTCTAAAGATCATCAGTGTTCTCCCCAGGCCCTTTTAGCTGGGTGCACCACCCGGCACTTTTCAGTAACCACCCGTCTGTTTTTATGTGGCTACTGAAGAGTTGGGTCACAATACAGGGGATACCCGCCTACAATTTCTTCCCACCCGGCTCAAAAAAATTCCTGGGTTGAGCACTGGATAATACATCTTTGCAACATATACTGTTTTCATTTTTTCAAACATCATGATATTCTTTAAAGATAATGCCCTAACCTTTGCATTCAATAAAGTCCTTCACAGCCAAGCCAGAACATCATATATGTCAAAGTTCACCCTAACAGCCAAATACGACATTCACATACATACATACATACATACGAGCAGTTTTCCCTAGCAAAGCATTTGTATTTCTGCTCAGCCAGACTAACAATTTATACACCAAATTGGTGACCTTATATAAAGCTTGGTCACATCTCTACTCCAAACCTGTGATTGGCGTGTGAAGAAGCAACAATAAAATAAGAGGCAAATCTCTCTCCTCCTATCTGCATGTTCTTTCCTAGCACATATAATAGACTCAATCAATGCTTCTGTACCAGGAACTACATGAAGTGGATAAAAGTCACATATACCTTAATTACATCTCTTTTATTGGATGAATATAGAACTGCACCAATTTGTGTAGTTACTGGAATCACATACAGCAGTGCAATATATAACATAGGGTGGGAAAATTAGAGTTTAATGTCCCAACTTTCCAGAGGACAGCGGGTAATTTTTAATCCCTAGACATGTTCTCCCATTGACACCAATTACAGGGCAGAGAGGTTAACCAGGTGTGAATTTCCAGGCTACCTTTCTCCAGGGATTTGTCCAGCCCTGAAATAACACAATAGCAATCTGCTTAATAGAGCCAATCAAACCATCCAGTGTCCAGGACCATCATGGGAAAGGACTACAGTCAAGGTGCAACCAAGCGGTCAATTACTCCTCTGCAATTTCCTAAACAGGTGTCCAACAGCAAGTTCAACCAAAGCACATCTCCATAATCATCAGCGTTTGCCTCACTTCGGCTTCCCTATGGTACAGATTACATCTAAATAGCCATAAACCATTTAGAAGGAGGCTCCTACCAAGATAACTAATGGATCCTCCAAGACAGCTGCTGACTTCTTGTTTACAGAAGGCCATTATCCCCCATCCAGTGATAAAATAGGTGCAACACCCTGGAAGCTGTCACAATTGTCACTTGTGAGATAGCACCACAATTGTTTGTTTGGCTTACCAGGGACAAGACAAAAGAAGTCCAGGATTAAACTTCTAAAGAGGTTGTTCAGATACATCCATTAGTGGAATTGCTTTATTATCTGAACTTTTAATCCTGCAGAGAAAAAAAGCTTTGATAGATGAACAAAAACCTAAATTGCTGATGTTTAAACTGAAAGCACATCTGGTCTATCAAACCCAAGGAGCCACCGGGCAATAACAAGCAGATGAGCCAATCTGCAAAGGTTCTAGAAGAAGCCTCTTCACCTTCAAATGGAAAATAATAAAAATACAAACACAGTTTGGTATTTATCATCAAGCCACAAGAAACGGTGCTGGATGTGCTTACAATTAACACGCTTACCTCTTGCCGAGTCAGAAAATGCAATTATTCCAACAATGAGAAGGACAAACTGGAATTCCATCACGAAGTACCGTTTTGATGTCTTTCAATAAATACCTAAAAGGATAAAATAAACATCTGAATTTAATACTGCTTTATGGGTATCTTCAAAGACTACAAATTCAATTTTAAAGTTTTTTATTTAAATTGGAGGGGAAAAAAAATTATTTTTTATTCAATACAGCAAAAAGCAAGAATTATTTGTTTTTGGCAGCCAATCAGATAACATCTTTCATTTTCCAGAAAGCACAAAAGTGGCAAAAGTGCAGTTCAACACAACTTTTTCTTTCTACAATAATAAAGTAATGCCTGTTGGATGCCAAGGCAATTAATGTATTTTTCCCAAATGAATGAGAAAGTTTTTTCTCCATTTCTAAAGTTTTGATTGGTCAAAAAGGTTGATGTTAAAAATCTAGACCACCCCTTCCCCAAATCGTTCTCAGAGTCTTGGTAATCCCAGCTCTGAGAAACATTGAAGGTTCTTCCACTTGCCCATTCCTTCTCCTGACACTTGGGACAAAGTGATGTTGCCACCAATTAACTGTACAAAATACATGTCAAAGGTTGTCAGGATTTACAAATGCTCGGCAAAAACAGCCCAAAGGTGTGCATTAATTATAGCCAAATACACCGGCTCACTCTCACTCTCTAAACAGAGTCTGAATTCCTGGCTCTTGTAAAGTCTGTCTACCCTGGGGACACACAACAATCCTCGCATTCAATCCAGCAAGTTAAATAATTACACCTTGTATTTTTGGCTGAACAAATTTGCAGCGGGGGCCCTTAACCACACATCAGACAGAAAAGGCCCATTGCAGCTGCTTTTTAGGGATCTCTCCACCGGTAGTCCAAAGGTTAATGGGACAATCTGTATCGGCTTCAGTAAAGAAGCAAAAATAGCCCCACGTGCTCTATATGTTCCCGATTCCCATACAGTGTGGTCACATTGACACCCCCCCCCCCCCCTCCTATGAAAAGCTGTATTGACAGAGCGCACAGTGGGGGCTACAGTGCACACATTGACCGAGGAGCATTCATGAATGCTACACTGTCCCTGCTTCTCTATCGGTCTTTTGGATGTTCCCCGGTTGGATAGTCAAAATATCTACGAGGCCAGATGTTCCAAAGCAAACTATTGCACTTTAAAGCGTAAAAGTAAAAAAAAAGAAATGAAATATTGATTATAGCAATGAATGATCCTTTAAAAAGTCTTCCCAGTTCCTTCTGCTGAATACACATGACAGTACGAAGAGAAAGCAAAAGAATTACTAAGCTGTTCTGGAAGGTCAGCAGAGTTTAGAACGGACTTCCAAATTGTTGGATCTGAAACTTGGATCTGTTAACCTGTGGCAGGAACTAAAAACTTTACTTTATGAGATCATAACATAAAACATAGCACAAGGACAAACTAGAAAACCAATTTATCAATATGATTAGCACATGCTACCTACTTCATATTGCCCAATTAACCAAACAAAGCCAAGAATAAAACCTTGCACCTTTCCAACAAGGATTAAAAAATATGAAACGCTGCCAATATCAATCATTTCCACCAAGAACATCAAATCATTATTTGATTCTGAAGACACCTGTAGAAATGGTATTGCTCACACGCTAATAACTCTCAATATTCAGTTTTAGTTTGTAACACCAAACAAATGACTTTTTCATCTCCCCCACCATACATTCCTATACACAACCATAGGCGTCCCGATACTTCTATAAACCTAGAACATTTTGCTTTTCCAGCCTTATCAGTAATTAATCTATAAGGCTGATGGCAAATGAATCCTATAGAACGTCGCTGTGTAATTCATACCACCAAGATCATTGCATACATTATTCAGTTAATAACATAATTAGTCTCGGTTATGGATTCTGTGGCCCAAGGGTTGAATACAGTAAAACATATGTCAGGAATATTTGCTTAACCAACTCAGGACAAATATTGACATCGTTAAGGATCGTAGTCTGCACACGGCAGAGGAAATGCCAGATATATTAAGGTGTTAAAATGCCGTATGTGCTGCTATTTTATATCGGCGGGCATTGGCGGGTATATTTCATTTCAGAATAGATCATTTACAATCATTTTAAAGCAATATACCGTCACAATCCTATCATGTCTATTATAGGGTGTGATTTACATTTCCAATCATATAACAAGAATACATATAATAGATTTCAGGCCATTTCCATGTATCCATTTAATCTAATTTAGAGTATTTAAATTTTAAAGATATAAAATGAGATATAATAAAAGGCATATCCATTTAAAGCAATGAATCTCTCAGCAAACCAGGGACAAAATGCTAACAAAGTGAATATGCTATAAAGTAACAGGTGATATCAGAAAATGAGCTGCGGTATATGAATAGGAGGTGTACTCTGCATGATGATCCAATAATCAGCAGGTCAGAAAAAACAGGTATATAGGTAATTCTACAAGAAGTCTGGTTTAGTCTTGAGCAGGTATATAGGGAATTCTGCATTTAGAATTATATAGGAAAATCTTGGTATGGGGGGATTTATAAAAAGTTTGACCTATTTATAATTAGGTAAAAGAAGAGATCCTCCATTAAGTGTGGTTTATTAATCAGCAGATATTTAGGAAATTCTCTATTAAGTTTGGTTTAGTAATGAGCAGGTATATCTACATACCATCTGGTATAGAATTCTGCATCTAGTTTGATGTAGTACCAAGCAGGTATAGGTGTGATTCTGCATTACACCTGGTTTAGTATTGTGCTGGTATAAAGGGAAATCTGAATTTAGCCTCATCTACATAAAAGCTGGTATGGGGGGAACTTATATTAATATTGACCCAATTATAAATAGGTATAATGGGATTCTTTTTATATTCTTATTAATTAAAATTAAAAGGTGGACAGTGTGTTAGGTGGAGATAATAATTGGTGTGGGAAAATCTGAATTAGCAATAATAATAATTAATTAGGGGGATTTTGCATTAAGTCTTCTATAACTATACCTGGCATATGGGGGATTCTGCTTGATATAATAGTAATTGGTACAAGGGATTCTAAATTAGATAAAATCCATTAATAATAGGAGGAATTCTGCATTAAGTCTGATGTGATGATTGTTATAGAAGAATTCTGCATTCGATTGTATATACCAAATATTTAATATACAGAGAAGTCTGTACAAAGTTTCAAATAATTAATATTCAGGTTTTTTTAATTAGATCTAATAATAGTTTGCATGAGGAAATCTTCATTAGATCTTATACAATATTTGTGTAGGGGGATTCTGGATTAGGTCTGACCTAATAATTGGTATGGGGTAATCGAACCCCCAAGCCATATGTGATGATTGCATTGCTCCTCATAGTAATTGATGTATTGGGGTATCCCTGCTTTTCTCTATAGGCTGATCATAGAATAGTGTGACGAGAAGGATAATGATTATAGATTATATATTATAGATGAATATATAATAAACTCTTATGACTCTACATATAGAATAGTGTGATGAGTAGAATGAAATATAGAATAGTCTGATGACCCCACATATATAATATTCTGATGACCCTACATATAGAATAGTGTGATGAGAAGGATAATGAATATAGAATAGTGTGATGAGAAGGATAATGAATATATAATAAATTCTGATGACCTACATATAGAATAGTGTGATGAGAAGTAGAATGATCATAGAATAGTGTGATGAGAAGGATAATGATTATAGATTATATATTATAGATGAATATATAATTAACTTTCATGACTCTACATATAGAATATTGTGATGAGAAGTAGAATGAAATATACAATAGTCTGATGACCCCACATATATAATATTCTGATGACCCTACATATAGAATGGTGTGATGAGAAGGATAATGAATATAGAATGGTGTGATGAGAAGGATAATGAATATAGAATGGTGTGATGACTACCTAGCTATCCCGGGTCCAGGTAGCGCACACAGCAGTGTAGAGGCGGCACTGCCGATCACCCACCTCCAGGCAGTCCGTGCAGGCTCTCCTATATCCCGGTGCTCGGAGCCCACCCTGGCCCCTCAGGCTGCCCTCATGCTCTGTCCTATGCCCGGGGTAGGGGGCAGAGATCCGGCGATGTCACACAATGAGATCCAGGGAAGCCCCGCAGCCGCCTCGCTCTGCACTCCCCGCAGGCTTTGTGATTGAAGGGACCGCAGAGCACAACGTTGAGCCCGCCCCTATGAAACTTCCAGCCAATGGCGAAGCCGCGCTCTCTCTCCTAACCAATAGCGGCAGCGGAGGGATTTAACTCTTGGTGAGCTGCAGCTGTTGCGCTCTGGGAGTCCCGAGGAAGGTGAAGGAGAGACAGAGCGCGCAACCATCAGCGTCCGCACACAATGTACATAGGGGGCACAGGGGAGGGGGCATAGGAGATGGGAAAGATAAATACTGAGTGGATGGGAAGAGGATAGGGGTACAGAGGAGCTGGACACATGGCGCATAGATAAGCACAAAGTAAATGGGAAAAGAGCATGTGGGTACAAAGGGGTGCTGGGCAAGGGGGCAGAGAGGAGATGGAAAAAGTGCACATGAGGGGGAATAGGCAAAGGGGATGCAGAGGAGCTGGGCACAGGAGTTTGGTAAGAGGGCACAGAGTAGATGGGGGAAAAGGAACATGGGCACAGAGACAGGATCACAGAAGCAATTGGCATAAGGAGCTGTTACCCAGGGGGCACAGAGGAGCTGGACACATGGGGCATTGATAGGAACAAAGTAGATGGGAAAAGAGCATGTGGGCACAAAGGGGTGCTGGGCAAGGGGGCAGAGACGAGATGGAAAAAGTTCACATGAGAGAGAATAGGCAGAGGAGCAAGGCACATGTGTTTGGTAAAGGGGCACAGAGTAGATTGAAAAAAAGGACATGGGCACAGAGGCAGGAACACAGAAGCCATGGGCATAAGGAGCTGGGCCCCAGGGGGTACAGATTAAATGGGGATAGAGGCACAGAGGAGCTGGACACATGGGGCATTGATAAGCACAAATTAAATGCGAAAAGAGAATGTGGGCAAGGGGCAGAAAAGAGATGGGAAAAGTGCACATGAGAGAAAAGGCAAAGGATGCACAGAGGAGCTGGGCACAGGAACTTGGTAAGGGGGCACAGAGTAGATGAGGAAAAAGAACATGGGCACAGTGGAGCTTGGCACAGAGACAGGGACACAGAAGCGATGGGCATAAAGAGCTGGGCCCCGAGGGGTACAGATGAGATAGAGATAGGGGCACAAAGGAGATGAAAACAGAGAAGATGGGGGTAGGAAGTATTAAGGAGCTGGGCATAAGGGGCACAGAGTAAATGGGATCAGGACACAGATTTGTTGGACACATAAAGCAGCACATGGTACACAGCTGAGTACTCAAAGGATAGTCATGGGGTACACAGGAAGCGGGCACACATGATATAACACAACATTGTACAATGGAGATGCACACAGGACTTAGCAAACACAAAAGAGATTAGTAGCACTGCACCCCCAGATCACACCTAGGTGCTAGGTGACACCAGGACACAGAGCACACTCACAAAACAGCGATGGGCAAATAATTCCCTCAACCATTGCAAGCCACCTTCTAATAAGGACAACCCCATCACAGACAACCACCAGAAATACCTGCTGAGAAAGTCTGCAATTTGACAATCCAGCAAGAATTGAGCTTTTATGTACCCCAAATCAGGTGGGAAGACCCCTCAGTCCAGTACAGGAGCATCCCCGGCTGCTCTGCATTCCTGGAGATTGGCATCATCCTCACTTAAGTGCCATAGGCAGAAGATGGGAGTTGGTACTATGCACATACAGGACAAGAGAAGTGGTACTGTGCACAGTCCATACATACAGAATAAGGCCCAGCACAGATTTCTAGTCACCATGAGGGTAGTCATACTGTACTTTTATCCAATCACCCTCTCTTGGCAGCCCAAGGTTTTGGCTTAAATCTGAACTCAGGGTTAAACAAAGATTTGTCTGAATACAATATCCATGTGGGTACGTACTCCAATCCCGGTATTTTGTGTGCACAGTAATCCAGCTTGAAAAATCCTGAACGCATAGCATATGTGAATGTGAACTGTTGAGTCTCACCCACAGCTGGGTTCTCTGGACAAGCTAGGTGAAGCACAGTACTGGTGTCATGGCTACTTTTACAAGGTAAGATCTGGGTTTACAATTGCAATTGCTGCACACAATGTGTTTTATATAGAATATAATTAAAATAAAAGTTTTGTGGCTAGAGTACAGCTTTAACTTGTCCATTGTGACCTTGTGAGGACAATACAAATGGTCTCACAATGCCCAGATAAATGTGTGCATATCATGTGAACATAATTCCTGCCTGTTCATTTTATTATAATCATTAAACAGTATTTATATAGCTCCAACATATTACACAGCGCTGTACATTAAATAGGGGTTGCAGATGAAAGACAGATACAGAGACACAAAAGGAGGAGAGGACCCTGCTCAGAAGAGCTTACAATCTAAAAACCCCTATGAATTGATAAAAGGGCAGGTAGTGGCCATTGTGCAAGTGAATAATATTGACATAGTGCCAAAATGAATAATTATTCTGCAAACAGGTGAATGCTTCTCCATGGGTCCCGCCTGCACTGCAGTGGGGAACATAAGTATGGATTTATGCTGACCTCGCTTGATACATGTAGTTCTCTGGTGTTCATTCCTGGGTCTCTGCTATCACTGATTTGGAAATAGGATTTCATGTGTTCAGAGATTCTTGGATGATGTTCATCAATCTGCCACAACAGATTGATGAACATCCAATTGGGAATGACCAATTTGAACTTAAATGAAGGAAGACACAGCAGTGTGCAGCTTGCTTGTCCTCCTCCCACCCCTCTCCATTGAACAGATTGGGTACTGTGTGTACAGAGCTTGCCTATTCATCTGTCACTGGAAAAAATTTTGCAAATTTTATAATGTGTCTACGTAGGTCGTTGCTATACAATTTATAAAAATGTCTCATGCACCTGAAGTTTCTTTTATACAAATAAATAAATTACACTATTATATAATATCAAAAAATGACAACACATAGATAATCATTAGGATAAAAAAAAAAATTGGAGTTTTGTACTTCTGACTAATAAAAAGATCATAGTAGTGGTATCGTTTTACTTTTATTACATATTATGTTATATTTTGTTTTTTATATGTTGGTCTTGTTTTGTATTGTATCTTGCATTTGTATTTATTTCTTGTGTTTGTATTGTATTTATGCATCCTTCTTCTTGTGTGTAGTTTAAGCTACTTATTATTAGTTTTTTATTTGTTAAAAAATTAGTATATTGTAAGTTCAAAAAAAAAATTTAAATAAAATGTGCAGAATAAAAAAAAATTATGAATAAATTCCCCTTTAAATGCATGGCATTTATTCTTATAGTATTCCAAAACACCTCTCTAATGAAAGTCTCAGCTCACCACAATCAACACATTGCTGTGCACTTACAAAAATATCATCAGGGAACATATTTAGCTTGTTTTATGTTTATGTTGTAATGTTTTTTGTGTGTTGACTTTTTGTGTGTTTTCTAAATTTAAATAAAAAACAATGTCACACAGCACAGCTAAACAACCAACTAGAAATATATAGTGAAAGAGTGATAATGGCACCCCATAGCTCCCTCTGCTCCTTCCTTCTATCAGCATGCTCCACATCACCGTACTTGTATGCAGCACACCTGATTGGTTCCTATCCTGCACTTCTTTCTGGTTGCTGTACATGGCAGGAAACTGAATCCAAGTGCAAAATCCTATTATTTGAGTTATATATTAAAGGCACTTCAGCTTTCTTATCTTTTATGCCTGCCTGGAGTCTGCCTTTAACTCTTAGGACTAACCCTTTAAATGTAATTTGGGTGTGTACATCAGACACCACGGATCTCACACACGGGCCCTGTGAACCCCCCGCAGACCCTCCAGCAGCACAGATATACACAGAGCGTGCCATGGCAGACACAAATATGTATTGCCCGGGATTATTTTCCAGCCTTTGATGTGTGATGTTTATACTGGAGTAATGATAGCACAGTGCTGCAAGACTCCGCTTTCATCATCTGATCTCGTGATGGAAATAAACGGGATTGTAACCTGAACAGGACCGCCGGCCTGTCCCCGGCCCCCTTTTTCATAATGGGTCATTTTCAGACCATGTTTGGGATTAACGGAGCTGCCTGCAGATGCAAAACTATTCATCTCCACAGTTACCAATTCTAAACTTTACCCCATTGTCCATTTTGGGTGTCCACATATTATTGGGTCAAAGGACAATGGTGAATGAGGAAGGGAAATTCCTAAAACCTGTGGGTAAAGAAACAGAAGGAATATTGAGGAATAGTAAAAAAATGTTGAGGAACGTTAAGGAATATTAGGGATCGTTAAGGAGTGGTGGGGAACATTGAGGCACAATAGGAAATGTTGGGGAACAATAAGGAAAATCAATGAATGTTGAGGAATGTTGGGATATATTAAGGTATGTTGGAGAACATTGAGGAATGTTGGGGAACGTTGAGGAATGTTATCAAATTTTGGGGAACATTAAGGAATGTTGGAGAACATTCAGGATGGTTAACAAATGCTGAGGAATCCTAGGAATATTGGGGAACATTACCAAATGCTGAAGAACATTAGGAATGTTGGGGAACATTAAGGAATATTGACAAATGTTGAGGAATGTTGGGGAATATTGAGGAGCATTAACAAATCCTAAAAAACATTAAGGAATGTTGTGGAACATTGAAGAACTTTAACAAATGTTGAACAATGTTAAGGAATGTTGGGGAATGTTGAGGAATGTTGGGGAACAATGAGGAACATTACCAAATGTTGAGGAACAATAAGGAATGTTAGGGAACATTGAGGAATGTTAACAAACTTTGGGGAATATTAAGGAATGTTGGAGAACATTCAGGAATGTTAACAAATGCTGAGGAATCCTAGGAATATTGGGGAACATTACCAAATGCTGAACAACATTAGGAATGTTGGGGAACATTGAGGAACATTGACAAATGTTAAGGAATGTTGGGGAATATTGAGGAGCATTAACAAATCTTAAAAAACATTAAGGAATGTTGTGGAACATTGAAGAACTTTAACAAATGTTGAAGAACGTTAAGGAATGATTGGAAATATTGAGGAATGTTGGGGAACGTTGAGGAATGTTGAGGAATGTTGGGGAACAATGAGGAACATTACCAAATGTTGAGGAACAATAAGGAATGTTAGGGAACATTGAGAAACATTAACAAATTTTGAGGAACATTAAGGAATGTTGGAGAACATTCAGGAATGTTAACAAATGCTGAGGAATCCTAGGAATATTGGGGAACATTACCAAATGCTGAAGAACATTAGGAATGTTGGGGGACATTGAGGAACAATAAGGAATGTTGAATATTGAGTAATTTTAAGGAATGTTGGGGAACGTTTAGGAATGTTGGGGAACGTTAAGAAATATTAGGGAACGTTATGAAATGTTGGGGAACACTGAGGAAAATTCACAAATGTTGAGGAATATTAGGGAATGTTGGGGAACATTGAGGAACATTACGGAATGTTGGGAAATGTTGAGGAGTGTTAAGAAATATTAAGGAACAACATGGAATGTTGGGGAACATTGAAGAACAAATTTGGGGAATGAAAAGGAATGTTGGGGAATGTACTCCAGTCAATCGACAGTTCATTTCTTTAGTATCATTTATTTGTAATTGATCAAAAAGTCCCAGGACATTGACATCTTAGACACATTTTTCACCAGGCCAGGTGGTTTTGTTTTCCTTGTCAGGTCATGAACTCATGGGACAACCCTTGTATTTTGACTTGATCAGTCTTTCAATTGATTAAGATACTGTAGGCATACAGTATGTGCCTACATTTAATGGCATGAAAAACAATTGCGAGATCTCAAGGACCAGTTAAATATTGGGACAACAGATGGAAATTTTCTGACTTGACTGATTGCGATTCTTTTGATTATTCTCCTGTGATCGATCACTTTTGGTCAATCATATCCAGACATAAAAAATAAGTTTATGGTTGATTCTATAAAATTACCAAATACAGCCTTACTACCAACCATATTTCACTTGAAAGAACAGCCTTGATTGGTTGCCCAATTTTCTGATCTAGTTATTATTATTATACAGTATTTATATAGCGCCATCATATTACGCAGCGCTGTACAAAGTCCATAGTTGTGTCACTAACTGTCCCTCAAATGAGCTCACAATCTAATTTCCCTACCATAGTCATATGTGATTAATGTAGTCTAAGGTCAATTGTTAGGGAGAAGCCAATTAACCTAACTGCATGTTTTTGGGATGTGGGAGGAAACCAGAGTACCCGGAGGAAACCCACGCAGACACGGGGAGAACCTGCAAACTCCATGCAGATAATGTCCCAGCTGGGAATTGAACCTGGGACCTAGCGCTGCAAAGGCCGGAGTGCTAACCCCTGAGCCACCGTGCTGCCCATCTAGTTCTACAGCAATACTCCTCAGCTCCTGGTCTGTTGTTTATGTGGATATTAAACAGACCCTGTTGACAATTCAACAACAAATTTCTGTGCGTACCTGTAAAAGCCTCTCTTGTGTAGGCATCCAAAAGCCCTGGGATTGCTGTTGGCTGCCACCATCTTGGATGTGAGGTCACCAGCCCCACTAAACTCAAAGCTATCATTTGAGTGATGCTATATAGCATTTCCAATTACTCTACCACATAGGGTTATGAAGGTGAGAGGCTAAAGAGCTGGGTCATCACAGTAAGCAGTCAGATACTCCAGGGCTATGATAAGATAGAAGGAAGGGGGTGATGCTATGGAGTTGTCTCTTCTGGAGCAGTTCCTTTTTTATAACTTTCAAAGACACATACCAATAAAAATAATTTATAGAAGGAAAAAACATTGTAATAAACATATATTGACAATATTACATACAAGCATCTTGAATATTGTTTTGCACTTTTATCTGATTTTAAAAATTTGGTGACAGGGCCTCTTTACGCACTCATATGCCTATCCAGTAACATGTTTAGTACTGATCACTTGGCACAGGCGTGGGATTAAACAAATGTTACAAGTCAGCGGGAATCCTTCCAATACAAAACAAAATCACTGATGCTAATTTTCCTAAAACAACGTTTTTCCAAAGCTCCTCAGGGAACGTGTGAGCTCACTAGCGATGAAAATACTGGAGTGTCTTTTTTTTAGCCTGTCGATTCCAATCATGTGTGATTTGGTGCCTGTAGGGAGGACACGAAAGTCATGTACTAAAACTTAAAATAAAATTCTTCACTCAGAATTTCTTCTTTTGCTGAACATGCGCAGATTGCTAATGCTTTGCATGGCATGCGTAGATGATAGGTGTGGCTTGTTCACAGGCTCCTCCCCCTTTTCTGCATCAATCACTGAAGCTTTGGTGTATTTCCTGGATAACTCAAGTGTAATCACAACTGTGCCAGACAATTTATATATGATGAGAGGTGAGAACCAGCTAGGAAGGGGCTTTTAGCATTTTAGCACTTTGTCGAGCATTAAATATTGAGTGATCCTACTGAAAGGTACAAAAAGAAAAATTTTAAATCCTTCTCTATAGTATCTATCATCCAATAAATATTCATTTTGTATAGACTAGCCCTTAACCTCTAAGGAACCCAAAAAATAACACAGGTCAACAAAAAATTAGTTTTAATAATCATCAGAAACCACAGCAAACTTTCCTAATTCAGTTTTTCGAGCAGGTTTCAAATCTGTTTTCAGTTTTTTCCAAACACGTACAGTTCCCGAGTTATAAGTACTATTATAGTTAACATTGTACGTGCATGTATTTTGTACTAAAACGTAAGCACCATTGAGGTGAATGTTATTACATCTTCAGTATGAAGTAAAATAAAGCACACTGTGTTATAGATCTACTGAACAGTGTCAGTCAGGTACCATTGTATCTTCAGAAATGCTTAGAGTATGATTTTCTTGTGTGCTCTTTGTCTGGATTGTCGCGGTACAACATCCAGCAGTAGTCAGCCATCATGCTTTAATTCCAGAAACCTTGGTAGCGGTGCTCCAATAACTGAACATCCTGGTGAAAACGTTCTCCTTGTTCGTCACTCACCATACCAGGATTTTCCGGGAAGAATTCTAGATGTGAGTGCAAGAAATTTATTTTTAATGCAGACAACCCAGTTTCTGGTATGAATCAAGCAGATTCTGAACTCCTTCCTTGTATGCAGGAGACTTATGGTTGCCCAGGAAATTTTCACACAGCCACATGAATGCATCCCAAGCTTCTAGCTTAGCTACTGAGAGAGATTGTTTGAAAACCATCATCCTGCAAAACAGATTTGATCTGTGGCCCTATAAATATCCCTTCCTTCATTTTTGCAGTGCTTATGTTTGGAAACTTCTCAACAAGGTTCTAAAAACCCATGGAGTTTGATTTACCCATGGCCTTTACAAGGTTCTTCATCAAGCCTAAGTTGATATGGAGAGGTGGCGGAAATATTTTATACGGATTAACCAGAGGCAGAAAGTTGACACTGCTTGTTCCGGGCTTATAGGGATCTCTTGGTAGCCAATCACGCTTTACATAATGGTCTCCCATAGATCGGCTAGGAAACAGCAACACTTTGTGAATCCTCCTTGCATTCCTACCAGCAAGCCGATGACCTTTAGATCCCCCCAGATGTTCCACTGGTGTGTTTTATACTGGATTGCTTCAAGTAGTAACTTCATGTTGTCATAGGACTCCTTTAGGTTAATGGAATGGGCAATCGGTAAACTTGGTTTGGAATTACCATTATGCAGTAAGACCGCTTTCAAGCTTCTTTTAGAGGAATCAATGAAGATACGCCATTCGGATGGAACATGCTCTTGTGACAAATTGTTAAAGAGTGCATTTATATCATGACAGTAGCACAGTGAGCTATCACTAGTGAAGAACGTTATCAAGTTATGATTTTGTTTTCTGTAGTGAGTTACAGTTACAGCCTTTGCAAGCAAGTGCTTCTGCTTAAGCCTTGAAGCAAGAAGTTCTGCTTTGTCTTTGGAGAGATTTGGATCGAAAACGAGATCATTCAGCTCTGCTTGTGTAAAGGTCTCTGGTTCTGAATCTTTATCGGCCAAGTAGTCAGGATCAGATGATTCGGGGTTGATGTTGGCTGCAACTCCAGCGCATTCCTCATCACCTTCTACAGAAGCAAGTCCATCATGTGGCGGTACCGGAACTGTCAATGAATCATCATGGGGAACAGAGCTAATTGCAGAATCGAGGCTGGGATATACAATTTTGTGCTTAGTATTACCTGAGAATCCACTTTTATTGACGTGGCAAAATAGCAGTCAGTTAGATGGTCTTGCGGTTCTCTCCACACCATTGGGATTGCAAATGGCATTGATGATTTACACCGATTTAGCCAGTAACGCAGTCCATTGGAATAACTGGTACAGATAACATGTGGAGCCGAAACCAGATTTGAAATCCGCATCAAAAATTCTACAAAGCCCACATAAAATTATATCTGATGAAAATGACATGTTGACTTGTGTAATTTTCAGGACTCAGGGAACTGCAATTTAATTGGATGTCAGTGGAAAAGAAAAGCCTTTAAAATTGGTGACCATTGGAAATAATGACCCCTGCAGTGGTAGCTAGAATAACATTTTTATAACACAACTAAAAACATAATTAGAGTTATTCTGCTGGTTCTACCAATTGGGATTGGCCCAAGAACTATACCGGCATTATGAAATGGTAACTCAATCAGCCACAACCTAAGCAACCTCTGGAGGAACCCTGATTTAGAATGTCTGGTGCGGGTTGTTCTTTAAAAGAAAATTTTGCCTTCTACAGTAAAAAACAAAGGACATATTGATATATGTTCTTAGTGGTCTTGAGGCACTGAATTTGCCTGGCCATGTGACCTGTTCAAATTATATGGCCAGTTCTCCAATCAGGCAGTACCCGCAGCACCATTGAGAAGAAAAGGCTTTGTGAATGAAAGAAAGCAGGTCACATGACTTTCTCTTCTCCAATCACAGAGCTCTCACTGTTCTTTTAAGCAAATAAAACTCAGAGGGGCTTTACTTCCTAAACATGGCACCCAATTGTTATGAATTAGATTGTGGTGTAACAGAGAGGGAATAGTGATATAAAGTTATAGCATTCACTTTATATGATTTGATGATCATTTAGGAATCTTCCACTGCACTATAGGAAACCAGAATAAGTATTACATGTTCAGGGGTGTAGTGGGGCCGGCATGCGCAGGCACACCGTTACCTCACTTTTTTCGGGACTACTGCGCTGATAGCTCTCCTTGCGCTGATAGCCTTCACTATTACCGTGCCCCTTTTTCTTTTTTCATAACTACACCCCTGCACATGTTTCCCTACACCTGGAAGTATTTCTTGGGTGGTCTTGAAGGGTATTAAAAGAAAGGAAAGCATGAGGAAGGTAAGTACTAACTCCTTTGGTAGAATGACCCAGGTACTTTGTATTTTATGCTAATTACAGATTCACTTTTTCTATGGAATGTAAAAGACCTAATTTTTCTATATTGCAGAAAATAAAAACTTACAGGTCTCCTTCCTTTCCCCAGCCTGTGATTGGACAATGAATGTAGAGCCAAATTGATCAGCTTATCTCTGTTCCCTTCTCCTATTAGCCTTCCTTGTTAGTTAATAAGTACTGCAGCACAGCTGATTAGTTGCTTGTGCTGTTTTGAACTTTCCCAGGCTGAGCTCTGCTGGACGGGATTGCAAGAAGATGATACAAAGTCAAATGGTACTTAAAAAAAAACATTGAATGGAGCAATATTAATACAGCAATAGTGTGTAATTTATACTGCCTGATGAACTATTGAGACCTGGTTGGTAGACTTTGATCAAAACACTTTGATGAGTCTTGTATGGACAGGGTGCATGTTCAAAGACCAACACACATGTTCAATTCATATGTTAGCTCCAGCAATGGGGAGTTACCTCTGAGATCTGCACACCATACATCCAGTTTGAACTGGGGTCACCAATGACATCTAATGACGAATCAACACCTTTCATCTTATAATGCAGACTCACGGACAGTTCCCATTCCTTGTTCACTCTCATTCCTGGCAAACGACTGTTTCAGATCAAGCAAATTAGTCGTTTAGTATGAAAACACTTCTGTGTGGTGCAGGAATCCACAGACTGAAATATCTGATCCTGAGCCTTTGAAATGGAAGTGAATACACATTGGGTAATTAATGAAAATATCAGCCTTTACTTTGGTGGTATTTAATACGGGGCAACAAAATAAGCACGTTAAAACCTGAACAGACACGTCTTCTGTCTAAAGACTTTTTTTGGAAAAGAGCAAAAGGAAACCTTTGTTTCTAAATAACATTTATATTAACTTATTAATTAAAATATACATATGAAAAGTACCTACTTTAATGCAACAGGGTTTTCACTTCAAGCCTATGGCCACACCCTGAAACCAACAGGAAATCAGACATTCTCTTCCCTTTAAAAGTTAAAAATTATAATAAAGTTTCCCCCTTCTTGTTTATGATTTAACAATTTATAAAATTAGCTCATATTATACTGTGATATAACTACAATTAAACTTTAAGTCTCTGAAACAGTCAAAATTTAAA